>NW_008670807.1:40155-55738 GCF_000695815.1 Acanthisitta chloris
TCTTGCAGAACATCCTCTTCATCCATCAATTCCTTCAGCGTTACATCTTCTCTCTCTAGAAGTGTATCTATGTGCGATGACGAATGGAGATCAAATTTCCAAAACATGCTGGTCTGTAGAACAAGAACAGCAGGAAGTTAGCAACAGCCATTATTCTAGCATCCAAAGATAAAATCAGGCAGGGTTTTACTCCCATGAAAGGAACATGCTAATCTGCATTCAAGAAAATAAGTATAATTTTGGTTTTCAATTTATTGAATTTGCTTTTCCCAATCTTTGGGTTTAATCTATGCATCAAGCCTCAGATTCAGAACCTGCTCAGCAATTAATGGAGTTGGGAGATGATAAAATGGGCAGTGCATAAATGCACTGGAGTAGCACTCCCACCATTGAAGAAAACACCTCTAAAGGTAGAAGAATTGTAATAATTTTAACTTGCAGGCAGCACACATCAAAGTGCAGGAGCTGATTTCAACACAGGACCCACTCTCACTGTACTTCCCTCCACAGACTCGACATGGGAGGAACAACAAGGGACAACAAAATGTCCTACACAAACATGTCAAAGTGCAGAGGCCCCAACCACATTTTAGGAGGCTGTAACAGATGGATAAGGAGCAACTCCACTTTTGCCTACAAAATGCTTTAGCACCTCCGTGTTAATTCTGTTTCTCTAAGACACCTAAAAGACAGTTGCTACTGAGACAACTGTGCTATCAGAAAAGTATTTCAGTCTACAATATATCCAATTAATTTCTGCTTTCACCTCTCATTAAGCTCAATATAAGCATTTGCTTCATTCACCTCCCCCTGAAAATAGAGATTTTTACATGGCATTTAACCTCTGACACAGCATTAACTGGTCTGAAGCGAATGCAGATCTTGAAGTGGATTGAAAGAGATACTACAGATACTAGAAAACAGTGAGCAAAACTTTCCTTACAAGTGGAAGCAGCAAGGTTTTGAACAGTACTCTTAAATAAGGAAAGAAACATTCCTTCTGCTCCTTCAGTCACTGCTTTCCAAGTGTGAAGGGTTAACTCAATGATAATTCGATAGAACTGTGCATTAGCAACATCAGCTCTGAGGATATGTAGTTAGGGCAGAGAATTTAGGTGAATAGTATTATTTTAGCAAGAACACACCTGCACATGTAGGCTGCATACAAGTGCAAGCTTAAAGACAACAATCCAACTTTGCTTTTGTCATACACTCATAAAACCCCACAAAAATTAGCCTAGAAACATCCAATTCCTTTGCAAACTAAGAGGTAGCATTTAAACACTTATTTCCAAGTGAAAATTGATTCAGCATGCACAGTGCAGCTACTTAGAACAGTGACATGTCAAATTTAGTACTTGAGTAGTTTGGAAAACAAATACAAGTCCAAGGATCTAGCAAAACCTTCAAGAGTCTTTTCATTAGCAAGACTTCCAGTGTCCCGCCTAAACACTGGAAAGGCTGGAGTACTCACTATGGAGAGGTTTTAACTGTTTTTAGGGTTTTCATTGTTGCTTTAACCATTACCTACAGATCACTTCACACCACCTTACTTTGTTTAGCCTTTTTTCAGGAGTTGTAACATACATAACTGCTCCTAGATCATACAGGTTTCTGTTTAAAGATATGGAAGTCAAACAAAATCAATGAGGAAATGTACAGCTATGGTCAAGTGCAGTGTTGGTGCTAATCATCATCTGAGATCCCATGCAAGTATTAAGTGGTTAAAAAGCAGAGAAGGAATTATTTTCTACTAGAAGTATTAGTAAACTTCCAAGCATGATTTAACAAATTAGCTTAAATCAAATTATTCAGCTGTTATGAAAAACATTAGCTTGCAGGTATTCAGGCTACACACACACTTACTGTAAGCAAGTGAAACTAATGAATTATTAAAGTCCCAGGATATTTTTCCCTTGGGATTTTTAAGCCTCTAGAAAGTAGATTAAATCCCACCCTTTACCCCAATTAGAGAAAGTACCATCCTTGTAAGTAACCTCTATCAATGTTCATTCCAGATGTAAATACCTCTGTAGTGATTAATGCCCATTTCAGTAGCTTCAATATATTTCTCAGTTACTTATTGCAAGAGAAATTCAAGAATGGAAAATAGCAACAACAACAAAAATAAAAGAGGCATACTACTGCAAACATGGCACTGCGTTATTTCACAAACTGGCTCCAGGCAAGCTCTTTTAGGGGCTGCTCCCTCAACATGTCAGGTGCTGGCCAGAGATTATTCCATCACTTCTCAACAGGAGCTCAGGTCCTTTGAAATAAGGAAAAATAAACAACATAAACTATGCCAAAGGGAAAGTCCAGGAACCCTGAAGAGAATTTTCTTAGGCATTATCACTGGTGATAACCCTGAACCAGCCTATCAGAGTTTTGAATGGAAGTTTAGAAACCAAAAGTTACTACCACAGCTCAGAATCTACTGTCCTACCCTTCCCTCCCAGAATCTACCAGTTCACAATTATCATCATGCTTTTTCAAATTTCAGTCCCACTAGCACAGCTGGAATTAGGCCTTCTGCCCACGAATCAGAAGTGTGCTCCTACCAGAATTTCATTACCTGCAAATTCATGGAAAACACCACAAGTCAACTGGGTTGTTACTCCTAGTGTTACTTCACTGTCAATATGGGCAGGAAAAACACATTTGGATTCAATGCAAGATATAAAAGACTGCAAAATACAAGACGTGCTCAAGACAAGATATTATGAGAACTAAAACAATCCAGGATAATGTTGAAAACTCTCAGATGTGGAAGGAAGAAATGCATTAAATGTGGCAAAGCTGCTGCATGTATTTGACTGCCTTTTGTAACTTCAGCTCATCTTCCATAATTTCTGGAAGTTCCCAGTAAGCAAGACTGACATCCAGTTCATTAAACAGCACTTGTCAAAGTTTACATCAACTTGCTGATGCACCAGTTCTGACAACTCAAGAGCCTAAGGAACACCTAATCTCCAGAAAAGTACTGCTTTGTTTTCTTAGTTAATATTGTTAACAGATTCTTCTGTGAATGAATGCCGAATAGTATTCCAAGTGGGTTAAACACCCAACTGAAATCTGAAAGGAAGAAGCAGTTCAAAGCAGCAGAGAAAGCCTGTCAGCTGCTGAGACACAGGCAACTGAAACTCTCACTTGAATGATTTGCTAAAGGGAAGAAATAAAGCTTAGAAATGATCTTTGCAGGCCAAAAAGGAAAATGAACTCTTCTGCCTACTACAGCAGAAGAAAACCACAGTGTGTATTTTTAACGGTAACTATAGTCAGTGGTTCTTCCTAGAGGTCAAAAGCTTAAGTGGCACCTCCATCAAAAAAACACGTTGCTAACAGTATCAGTATTGTATCAGAAAGTTTCTCTGTAGTTTCAGTGATCACAGCCCTCAAACACCTTTCCTGAGAACAGACATTTCCCGTCTTCAAACTACCAGACTAGGATGTCAACTCCAATCAGAAAAGCAAATGGTTTAGTTTTGGACAATGTCTCCTATACTGAACCTTTTACAAAACAGGCAAATCTTTGAGGCATCTAGAACTCTGTTCAGTAAATAAGAAAACTAAAGTAAGCTGCTCATTTAAGTTAAACATTTAAGCATCATAGTTAGGTAAGACCAACATAAGACACACAATTTACAATGAGTTACTTCCAACTTGGTACCTCATGGTTCCACAAACAGTTGAGTATTGGTAGCTACAAGCAGACAAGGGCATGTGACTGGTGCAGAAACAGAGCTGAAAGGACCTCAGTATCCAGCTAGAGCCTGTTTTACCTGACAACTAGATGTTTAAGGCACATACAGAGCTTCTGGCACAAGATTTTACTGCAATACCCAGATTTATTTTTCAAGCAAGAGAAACTTTTAAGTCTATCACTGTCAAGCTGAAGGTTCTGTCCCATGTGAAAGTCTGAGAAACACTATATACAGAGTTCTAACAAGGACTGCATTGTAACAAACTAAGCCAGAACAGAACTCATTTTCCTTTGTGTGCTGTATTTTCTTACTCTAGGGTTCAAGTACCCCGATAGAAAAAAAAAAAAGTTACTTTTGCACCAACAAACCTTACCATGATTGAAACACATCCTGAGTTCTGAGGCCTACTTCAGCGAAACAGGTTTGTACAAATCCTCTAGCAACTAGCAAAAGATAACTTAGCTGTTGGATGCATGGAGAGCAACCACCAAGGGAGTCTTTGGTGCCACCACAGGTTTTAAAACAGCCTTACACCTCCTAATGAGACAAAAGCATTTCCAACACAAACAAACCCTTGCCTCCTAAAAGCCAAATGAGTAGGGAGGCTTGAGGAAGTACAAAGTAATGATGAAGTCAAACTCTAATGCTTTTACCATGAAAAAATGTTGGCAAATTATCTTTTAAGAGCTTTAAATGCATTAAGAGATTTATTTCAAATGCTGAGCATGCCCTTCTGCAGCTTCACACAGCCTCACCTAGTTAGTCTCCAAGTGTATATTTAGATTCCAGTTTGGTTGTTTTTTCCCCTTTCTCCAATCAATGGACAGCAACAAGACCCTATACTAACATTTATAAAGTACTTTTTTTTGACACTGAGAGTAAACCAGCGGATCAAAACAAAACTAAGCACAAATGCATGGCTGAAAAAAATTTAAGAGCTGGAATTACCAGCGACCCAAAATGTCAGAGAAGAAAGACACTCTAGTGGCCATTTTTTAATCTGCCTAATTCACTCAGCCAGAGCATCGCTCACTATAAACTCACTGTATATGACTGCCTGCCCTCTGCAGGCTCGGGCACAACTCCTCAAAGCCCAAGAACTATTAAATGGGAAAAATCAGGCACTTACATATTCCCTCTGGAATCAAGGGTGAGAAGATAGCTGCATTCTAGCTCAAAGATCTGGAGCAAAACAATTCTTTTCCATAATGTAATGGTAATTTACAGCAATACACAGTTAGGACATAACTGAATATCCCACTTTTTCCACATTATAAATGCAAGAAAATCTTTCATTTTTAGCAACACACTTGTATTGCTTCTTCTGCATTGAGTTCGGGGAAATAAACAGGTATTCTTTATCTAATTTATCCCACTAAAACAGTATGATTATTAAGTACAAAGTCTTTACACTACTTAACTATTCCTTAGTTTTATTTCTAACTATTTCAAATAACACAGTACAGAACAAACTTACCCAATAACCTCTTTGAAGTAAATTTATTTTCAGTCAAAGCAGTGAGGTTCACTGAGTGCTATTAGCTGGAAAGACACGAACTGCTGTGCAAAGCCCCTAGATTTAGTCACAGTACTTTACATTTCATCCAGCCATCACAAAACAAATAACAGCAGTAAGACAGGAGAATTTTCGTGGTACAGTTTCTATGTTTCTTTAAAAAAAAAGTAAGATCAATTTAGCACAGAAAAGAGTCTCCAGTGAATGCAAAATAAGATGTAGCCATTTCCTCGGTGTCAGAACAGCCTGTTCACATCACGAATGTGAGACCTAGCGGAAATTAAACTTTGATAAATACTCCATTACTTATATTATTATAACCTAGTGAAGTCTCAAAGAAACCTTGTGGAGAAGGGAATCAACAGCTGGTTTGAAATTAAAAGGAGTTACACAGAACCCAAAATACAAACACCTCTAATTTAACAATTTAAAACACACTTCTAATACCATGCAAATTCCTAGGCCAAGGGCATAGGAAACCAGAAGAGATACTGGAAGGGAAACAAAACCAATCAACAGTTCTTTCAAGAAGAACTTTCTGCCTCTCAGCATCAACTCAGCTGACTGCCATAGGTGGTGTGAGCCCTTCTCTTTGCCATACCCCATTCCTTCTCAAGAGGTGCCACGTCCTGTGTCCTGAGCCCCAAGGAAAATGGACGAGACAATCACGTTTCCACCAGGGCAACAGGATAAGTCCCCTCAAGGGCAACTGAGGTCCCTGGAGTTGGCTTTCCTCAGTCTGAGGATGTGAAGACTCACTAATGGGTGACTGAAGATGAAGCCAGACCCTCTGTGGCAATGCACAAAGAACAGCAATAATCAAGCAAAGAAGCTGGAGACAGTTGTTCTTTTAGAGAAGCAGAAGACTGCAGCCCCAGCAGAAAGATCAGCTGGCCTGTGGCATTAAGGTCCTTTCCAGCTGCTTCATTGCAAGTTCTTTCCAAGTTTGGGTAATTAATTTTAAAACCCAAAACCATGAACAAAGAAAGTAACCGTAGAAATGCTTTCCTCCTCTCTTAGTCAGCAAACTGGTAACTGCAACTGGACTCCTCTGTCCCCTCCTGGTCTCCCCAGACCAGGAAAGACACCGATGTGGGGGATGTAGGCTCAGCCCAGGGCCCTCAAGATGGTGAGGGGCTGGGGCACACAGCACACAAGGGCACACTGAGGACAGGGAGGTGATTTGAGACACTCAGCATGGCTTCACCGAGGGCAAGTCTTGCCTGACAAAGGACGAGGCAGTGCTGCTGGATGAAAAGCTGGACATGAGCCAGCAGTGTGCACTCACAGCACAGAAAGCCAACGGTACCCTGGGCTGCATTAGAAGCAGAGTGGCCAGCAGGCTGAGGAAGGTGATTCTGCTCCTCTACTCAGTTCTACTGAGACACCACCTGGAGAGCTGCATCCACTTCTGGAGACCTCAGCATAGGAAAGGCATGGACATGCAGGAGTGAGTCTATAGGAGTGCCACAAAAGTGACCAGAGGGATGAAATACTTCCCCATGGAAAGGCTGAGAGAGCTGGGATTGTTCAGCCTGGAGAAGAGAAGGCTCTGGGAAAACCTCACTGTGGCCTCTCAATACATAAATGGGGCTTGTAAGAGATGGGGACAGACTGATTATTAATGCCATAGTGGTAAGACAAGGGCTAATGGTTTTAAACCAAAAAAGGGTAGATTACAGACTAGATAAAAGGAAGACTTTTTTTTTTTTTACAGTGGAACAGCTTGCCCAGAGCAGTGGCAGATGCCTCATTCCAGAAACATTCAAGTTCAGCCTGGACAGGGCTTCAGGCAGATGCCTCATTCCAGAAACATTCAAGTTCAGCCTGGACAGGGCTTCAAGCAACCTGATGTAGTTGAAGATGTCCCTGCTCATTGCAGGGCAGGTTGGACTAGATGATCTTTAAAAGACCCTTCCAACCTGAATCATTCTACAATTCTCTAAGCATGTGAGAACCACTAAGTTCTAAGGTTCACAAATTGTGGGAGAGACTTCCTTATATATAAAGCCAGTGACATTTCAAGATTTTGAAATATCTGCAGGTAAAGTTCCACTTACACTCCAAAACCCAAAACACTGCACCTTCCCCCAAACACCATCACAAACTCCTGGGTAACCAAATGATGGTTTGGAGCACAAGAGAAAAACTGCAGTATGCTCTCAGACTACTGTACAATTTAAGATACAATTCCTTTCTGTCATTATACTCATTTGCAGCACAAATGCTCACTACTTTACCTTCAGAGGGTAACTACATCCTCTTGAGAGAAACACAAGTATGAGACACCCTGTGGTAGTCTTTTCTTGACTGGGAGAGAAACACACCAGAAAACTCTATTAAGACAGTGATCTCCTAACATCCTCTTTCACAGCTGCCACCTCCTCCCCATGAGGCAAGTTATTAAGTAGGGACTTTCACTCCCGTCAGACAAGGGAAGGGGAAGCCTGCTACTGTTACATAACAGTTACGAATTGAGACAGAAGTGAAAACACTTTTACCTTTATTTATCAAGCTATTCTCCCTTATTTATGCACACTAGCTGCACTTCTACCTAGATCAGAACTATAAATACATACTTGTGAATGCCAAGCTGACCATGAGCCAGCAGTGTGCCCTTGTGGGCATGGGGAAGTGTTGAGGGAGGTGATCCTCCCCCTCTCCTCAGCCCTAGTGAGGCCACATCTAGAGTGCTGTGTTCAATTCTGGTCTCCACAGTTTGAGAAAGACAAGGAGCTACTGGAGAGTGCCCACTGGAGGGCTACAATGATGATCAGGGGTCTGAAGCAACTCTCTTACGAGGTGAGACTGCAGGAGCTGGGCCTGTTTAGACTAGGCAAGAGAAGACTGAGAGGGGATCTCATCAAAACATACAAATATCTCAAAGGCAGGCTTCAAGAGGGTGGTGCCCAACTCTCTGCACTCTGGAGCAGTGGCCATAAACTAAAACACAGAAGTTCCACCTCAACATGGGGAAAGACTTCTTCACATCGAGGGTGGCAGGGCACTGGAACAGGCTGCTCTGGGAGGCCATGGAGTCTCCCTCTTCCGAGACACTCAAAATCCACCTGGATGTGCTCCTGAGTCACCTGCTCTAGGTGACCCTGCCTTGGCAGGGGGGTTGGACTAGATGATCTCCAGAGGTCCCTTCTAACCCCAACTATTCTGTGATTTGTTACATAATATATAGATAATATACACCACACATCATGTGCATACACACACCCCGTATTATGAGTGAATGCTCCAATAATCAATTGCTTTGACAGGCTGAAGTATGCAAATAAGTCCAAACTAGCTAATGTTTACTCAAAGACATCAATCCCTCAAAATTCAAGAGGTTGTAACTGTTCAGCGAAAGTACAAAACTCAGCTGAAATCTACAGTCTGCAGTGAAGTTACAAGAGCAATTTTATACCAAGCAATAAGTGTATCCTGGTCAATTCCTACACTATCTCAAACCACAGGTCAATGAGTGTTAATAAATACAGATCTTAATTACCTGCAATAGCTACAAATTAGACACTAACCTCCCCTGCCTGAGTAGAGAAGATGGATCATTTTCTAGTAACTCCATGTCAACTGCCAAACTCAGACAAGTAAAATATTCACTGGTCACAGAATTCAGTTAGATTTTTTCTACTCTGAATTCTCACAGTTAGCTTCAGACTGAAAACAAAGATATCCATGCACCAAGAGAAGCACATGATTCCTTAACAATATAAAAAAGAAAGGTAAACAATGCACAGCTGCCCAGAAGACACTTTTAGGCTGAAGCAGTTTAGTACCAAAAATTCAACTGCAGAAGACACTATTACCATACTTCAATATAACAGCCTATAGTGTTAAACATCACTCATACCTAATATATGTCAGTTCGTGAACACATTTGCTTTGAAACTCTTCCAAAGAAGGCTGGGCAGCAGATACACTTCCTGGCACAAAAGCAAAACACTGTAAAATAAACAGAATATCCACAACAGTGTGTCTAGATGACCCCTGACTGTCACAGCAAACCAAAGCAGGGTGGAGAAAGCAAGTAGTGCAACAGCAGGGTGGGTTAAAAGACAAAGTTAGACTCAGCCAACTAGAAAGTAGTCAGAAAAGCTGCAAGGAGAGGGAAGGAATGGCCACAAAGTCTGAACTCTAGAAGGAACTGCAGCTTAGGAGGTGGTGAATGTGAACCTACATAAACCAGGTAAGACTTTAGCAGACACAACAGACATGAAAGACCTAAATTTCAAGTGGTTTCTGAATGCTTTAAGATAAGGCTTTATAGATGCAGAAGCTAAATTTACTACTGTAGGTGAAGTTTAATAGTTTCTTACCTGTTAAACATAAAAGTTTTTAAAAGTTAAAAAACCAGAATGTTTTGTATTCTCTCAGGCTCCTTGCCCATTACAGGGTATCCTGGCAACAGCAAAAAAATCTTTCAATCTACAGTATTAGCAGATTAGCAGGACTGAATTAGCACTGAATTAGATGAAGCAGATTTCTTCCTACAACGACAAAAAAAAAAATTTATAATTCAATACTGTTAGCAGGTTCTATTCAATAGCTCAACAACTGCATGAATAGTAAGGACTGTTTTGCAGCAAGTACAACACATGCACAGGGGATGGAAACAACTTGCTAGGAAGAAAAGTGTCAGTTCAGTGCAGGGTACACTGAAAATAAATTCACAAGCAGCTTGTCATCTGAAAGACTTATTTATTTTTAAACCAACTTTAAACATTCCCCTCCATTTTGGGGAAAGAAACTTCATTGCCTTATTGAAATAAAACTGCCTCTATAATCTGCACTCGACTGAAATCTAACACAAGTCCAGACTCTTTCATAAATTATTAGCAATTTCCTACAGAGTAACATCTTCAGATCTGGATCTGAAATTCCCATTACTGGACCTTTTTCTACCCTCATAGCTATTCTCTTCAGATACTAACATCTGATTTATCCACAAACCACACAGAAACAAACACACAAGCATGAACAATGCCAGTTATGTCAGCCTAAGTCTACAAAGAATTCAGCCAGTTTCAATTTGAAAAGAGGCTAACTTGGACCACAGACAGACTATTAAAGCACCAAGCAGTATCAAGAGAGCATTCAGTCACCATTGAGAAAAATCTACTTTTGATAGTTAATCACTTCACACTGGAATTACAGAGCTCCATTAGACAGCCGTAACTGGCTTCAGAGTGACACTTACCTCTCTGGTCATCACCAAACAAGCAAGAAAAAAAAGTATCCTATCAATTATGTTTCTTTCCAATGCAGCTGTTTGTAGCAGTTGCAAGATGAAGTTACAAGACAAAAATTCACCTTCGCTTTCCACCAGTTCAAGGGCTTTTTGATTTTGCTTTTTAAGACAGGTTTCAAGCAAGACAAACTGGTTTCTTTGGGAACACAGGTAAAGTTGTTCATGGACAATAAAGCAGCTATGAAGGGTGACAAAATTAGTAGCCTGTTTATTAACTCAGGTCAGTGACTACACAGTATTTGGCTGCAAAGCTCTGCCATCAGTTTGTCACAAATGTATCTTCAGCTAAAAAACCAAACCAGGCACCTCAAAAGCATTTCAAGTATTCTGCCAAAGAGAAGAATAATTTAACTTTATGCCTTCTATGTTAAAGATAAGGAGCTGTGTCTTCAGAGCTGGTTTTTCATCTCTGCAGATGATTTACTAGATAGCCTCTGCCAGCCAAAGAATAACTTGGGTTGGAAAGGATCCTAAAGATAATTTCTCAGGCTATTTTAGTAAGCAACATACACATGAACTGAAGTTCAATGTAATACACTGACCACAGCTCTTTCAAAGGTCACATGTGGGTTTTATCTGCAGACCTTCTAGTCTACATGTCTGATAGACTTGCCAGTCCCTTGTGAGTCAAGTGATTAAGTGGAGCAGAAAAAGTAAACAACTTGCCTGGACTTAGCTCACTTTACTGAAGTTTCCTGGCTTATCACTTCTGCATTTTAAAAGTGTTCAGAACACAGAGCTCCAAGAAGGGAGAGAGCATCACTTCCTCAATTATGTCATGTGGAAGCAAGAAGCCTACTTAGCTTAATGCACTTCTGGAAGAGTTCACACATGCTTAAGATGCTATCCACAGATTCCAACTGCTGGTAGAGCTACCCAAATGAAAACCACTATTATTACTCCCCTTACAAGGACATCTCTCTTATTTCTCTACTCTTCCTTCTGCTTGCCAACACCAGTGTCAAAATACTATTGTTTAGCACCAGAACAGTTGGCTTTGAATTCAATACAGCAGGATTATATAGTAAACTAGGAACACTGGTGTAATCAAAGCTGACAAGATACTTGCAGGGCATGTTACCCTCTGAGGGATGCTCCACCAGAAGCTGCTCTGGTCAATGAGGACTTTTTCAGTTTGCCTCAGAATCTGCAAGAATAGAGAGTCTGCTTCAAAGAATGACTTCCACTTAGTGATACAGATGGTTTATTGGCTCAGACTGTTCCTCTCTGCAGCACAGATTAGGTATCACATTACGGACAAAGGAAAAAAACCAACCCACCCCCCAACAGTTCTTTCCTTAAAATAATAACAAGAACAAAGTAATCAACTCATGGCATGAGGTTCAAGTCTATTTAAATCTGACTTTCCTATACCCAGGGAGGGCTCACACTCAGCAGTAGTTCAACCACAGTAATGCAGTTCTGTCAGAAGTGAAGCCATGACAGGAAGTATCAAAGACTTAAACCTGAAGGTAACAGGCAAAGGCAGGATGGAAGTACTGCCATGTGCACATATTACATTCAAACCTGAAACTATGGAGACTCACCATCACAACTAGGAACACATCCATGCTCACATTTCTCTCATGTATCCAAAAAATAAAGCAACGCACAACCAACAGGGCAGGCTCTATCTTCATGGGAAATGCAGCAGCATGGTAAGGTCTGTTTTATTATTGCCCAACAAACTTTATTTACACATTTTTGGACAGAGAAGTGAACCACTGTGACCAGCTGCCATAAACAGGACTAAGCAAATTTAATGAATGCTGCATGAACTGGGCCATGCCTGCTTGTAAACCTGTTCCCATGTATTTCTGTTGCCCCAAACACTGATGCTTGGAGACACCAATGCAGCATCCATGCATCATGGCAAAAAAGTACAAGAGCTGCAAGCTGCTGCAAGTGCTGCTCTCAGAGTAATTCACTGTGTACATTCTGAACAGTCACTATACCTGAACTGCTATAACAAGCTTGACAAAATCACTAGCAGAACACCAGCATCTCTTCAGGAACAGCAAAGGTGCCTGGACTGCAATTAGGAATGGGAAGCATAGAACACAGCATGGTTTAGTTCTATCACCTCTCTGGGCAAGCACAAGTATTTTTACATAACACTGTGCTTAGTGCAAAAAAACAGAGGATTTTTTAACCTTTTTCCACTGACTTACTGGCCCAGAAAGATCCCCCAGTGAAATTAGAGTCTAGCAATACAAAACTGTTTAATGTTAAAGTGAGGCAGAGCACTGTGAAATCATCTTTTAAGACTCAGCATTGTTCCTTACCACACCTCTCCCAACGTCTGGTGAGAGAAACCAAAGCAATGTACACTCTCCTTCGAACACTCATGTCTTACTACAGAAGCTAATCAGGAACATCTCTTCCCAAACCTTTTATTTGAGACACCTCTTGAAGAGATGGTCCTCAAAGACACTTGGCCTGGAAGCATTGCACACAACCTTGACTTTGGCAAGGTGAAGACAGCTGAAGGAATCAGTCCATCTGATCTAGTCTAGAATTCTAACTTGTGAACTAATGAAGTTTATAGAAAAACCTGCATGATAACCAGGCAACTTTTAAGCACTAAGAAACTATTCATTTAGGCTAGGGATCACTTAAAACTCTGAATGCTTTGGCTATCAGTTCCAAACACCTCGCTCAGAGGACACATCTGTAGGCTGAGATGTCACCATGCACATTCAGAATGAAGATGAAGACTGAAATTCCACACGGTCTCACATGGGACTATTTTAGGAGGCTAAATTGGCTATGCAAAGAAGCTCCTCTCTGCCCCTTGCTGGCTCCCCAACAGAAATTTCTGCCAAGACACTTACTTCCACGTGAAAAACCTACTTTAAGAAGTGACAAATGCAGCTGGTGGAAGAAGGGAAGGAGTTTTTCTGCCACCTTCACAGAGCCAGCACAGCAGGGAACATACCATTAGGGACAGGGCAATCAGGATTTGACTCTTCCATCTTTGCTCTGAAATTGTACCATCTCAGGCCTGCTCAGGATTGCAGAGTGAAAATTCTCCTGAATCTGATAAATAAGATGCGTAAAGCTGAATTTGGACCATTCAACATCAGTTCTACTATTATCTCAACCACCTGATAATCTGCAAGTACAAATGAATCCTGAATTCCTGTACTACTACTACTACTACTCTGAAGTGTGAAAAACCAGTAATACTGACTGACTGCTTCAAGCAATAAACCTGAATTTTTTGTGTGAACATCTATCGAACAACCACTGTTAACTTAAGGACACAGCCTTAAGGTCAGATGTATGGATTTCAGCAGAGGTTTCTCTATAAGCACTCACTCTGTTCTGTTCACTAGTACTCTGAGTGCCTGGGTTTGGATTTAGTGGGGTTTTTCAGGTTCCTCCTCCTTTTCCCCTTGTAGATTCGACCTTGAAAGTTGGATGCAAATCAAATTTTGAGGCACATGAAAAATACATGGAGGCAGAAGAAAGCTACTTCAGCAACTTCTAGCCAGGACACCAGAGTTCTCTCTGTATAGGCAGTGCATTCATGTCTGTATTAGCTTTCTTTTTTTATGCAAAACCTTAGTCTTGTTAAAAAGAACACTTCAGATCGTTTGCTGCTCAGAAGTGGAAGTCAGCAGCTTCTAGGAGCCGAGCAATGTTTGGCCTCCTGAAGCTCCTGTCAGCCTGAGCTGCTGTCAGAACTGGAGTGGACTCTTGCACTAAGATAACTTCCAAATTAAATCCAAAGCAGTTTTGACTTCTTGCTTGACTCTTCACTTTTGTAAATGGTTTCCTGGGCCTGTTGTTCAGGTCCCCTGAATTTTCATTGCAGGTTACCTAAACTGCATTAGTTAAAGGCTGTGGACAAGATTATCTTCCTGTTTTCTTTCATACTAAGGTTTCCAGAACTATTAAAATAAGTTTTGACAGCTGCAAATTCTCAAGATCTTTTAATTAGGATATCAAGAAACGAGTCACTAAATGTACTACCTATGATTTCTGTGCTACCATATCCTGCAAAAACTGCCAGAACTAATCAACCTGCCCTACATGCAAACAGAGGCTAATGCTCCCCTAATCTGACAGGATCAAAAACATGTTTTGCTTTTCAAACTGAAAGCTGGAATCCCTGACACTCTGAAAAGTGTGCAGGTCCAACAGCATGAAAAGAAAATTCGAAGACATTTCCTCTTTTAATCTTTAATTTAAGCAAGTTAAAATAAATATTTTAGTTTGATTTATTCTTGGGGAAAGACTTGACTCACCAAAGAGCTTGAGCCCCATCTATACCTTTTTCTACACTCCCTATATTTTCATGCTTATCAATATAATCCCTAGGACAAAAGTAGGAAAGTTATTCCAATGTCAAGCAAAAAAAATAAAATAAGAGTAGCAGCACCTGGCTAGAAGGGAAGTGATGCTACCTTGGCATAACTTGCTTATCTAAATTCTGGTATCTACATTTAGAAAAATGCTTTAGTGCCATCTGGAATCTTCCTTAGTTTTAGGGCTTTAGTTGAGCCTTTAACCAAGTCAGAACACTCTCCTTCACAGAGCACACTCCATATATTCATGGAAAACAGTCTACATAGCTGTTTCCACACCTCTACAGATACCCTGAGGATGAAGGGAAGCACTTAAAATAGAAAAATATTTTAATACATACAAACTATCATTCACCACAATGTTTTAGCATCCATTTCTTCTCTTAACTACCAACATATCTGTCACAGCTTTCTCCTGAGGAAGAGTCTCCAATCTCACCAAGTGTTACTTTATTAACTAGGAATTACTGAGCACACAATCTTCAAACTAATCCAAATGCAAGACAAATAGCTACTGAGAAGTGCACGGATAGATTATAGTTACAGAAAAACCACAGTGATGCTTCTGTGCCCTGTGCCTACTCAGGGGATTTGAAGAATAAAGTTTCAGAGAAACCAGATCATTTTAAATGTTAGCTCAGAACTAAAAATAGTATTTCTAACAGTATGACATGAGGTTAGCCCTAAAGAGGAATACCCTGCTGACCTGAAGACTTCAGAGATAAATTACTTAAGACCTGAACTTAAAGTCTTCCATCCCTTTAAGTAACATTTAGTGTTCCACACAGAT
>NW_008670807.1:55758-59096 GCF_000695815.1 Acanthisitta chloris
AAAAAGTCAATACAATGGCAAGTGGCACAGAAATTAGCTTAGTTTGAAATGCCTGAAAGTCTAGAAACAGGGCTTGGTAGGTGCTGCAGCTGAAATTAAAAAAAAAAAAAAAAAGCAACAACAAAATGCAACTTTATCCCTTCCCCTCTCGAATGGACTTTACTTAGAACTGGCACTTTGCTTTTAGACCGGGGGGAAGGATTCACTGGCTGCTGCTTTAAGTGGCACAGAAATTAGCTTAGTTTGAAATGCCTGAAAGTCTAGAAACAGGGCTTGGTAGGTGCTGCAGCTGAAATTAAAAAAAAAAAAAAAAAGCAACAACAAAATGCAACTTTATCCCTTCCCCTCTCGAATGGACTTTACTTAGAACTGGCACTTTGCTTTTAGACCGGGGGGAAGGATTCACTGGCTGCTGCTTTCAGTTTTTCCCATCATAAACTGAGATCACTTTTTTCTCTACAAAACCCCACTTAACAGTAAAACACATTGACCAATTTTCCCTGCATTCTGCTGCTTAGTAGTTCCACTATGTAACACCATAGTTACCAATTCACATTTCCAGAGAATACCTTAATCTTCACACTCCATCTCCACTACCTCCAATAAATAAAAAGTTACAGACATTTATATAACCTATAATCTCAGCCTCTCATGAGGATGAGATCAGCACCATAGTTACAAAATTTTCTGTTGTATCTATAAATAATTTCATTCTTGGCTGCATGGGGCTACAACTTCCACATGGGAAGGATAAAAGCAACCTCACTGCATTCTAGTCTCCAGCCCTATGGACTGCAAGTTAAACTGCAGAATTCCAGAGTCCAGAAGAGAGGAAGACTAGACCAGTATATTTCAAAGAAGCAACGATCGTACAAGTATCATCATCACTGTTTTATCCTATGCCCTAAAAGGCACTCAGTTTCCTATCATGAAAAACACCCACAGGTATTTCCTATATTACCAAAAAATAAAACAAAAAAATTATGGGTTTTCCAAACTTTGAATCCTTTTTTTTTTTCACAGACACCCTCATATGTAAGAGATTCAGCATGATTTTTGTCTGACTTCAATATCCTAGCTCTACAATTCCAATCTGGGCAGCTAAATTCCCCATTCAGTAACCAGGGCAGTAGGGATTAATTTATATTTATACCTTGCACTTCTGCAAATTACACATTTGCATTTTTGAAGCAGAGCACCCAAGCCAGGTGTGCCTGGTACTCAGTTCAGCCACGACAAGGTTCTCTTTTTTTTTCTCAACATAGATACTTAAGTACAGCAGAGCACACTGGAACAGAGAGTCACAGGAAAAAATGCATGTGCCAACCTATGACTGAAATCGTGTTAAGGCAACTGCTCCTGGCACAACTATTGACAAATTAAAGCAATCAAACATTAATGGGCTGAGAGAGAGTACAGTTGCAAGTTCAGTCCTCCAGCACACATTACTTGTCTCTGAAAAAGCTATCAACTTTTGTACTGTGACTCTAGCAGAGCCTTAGCTCTTCTGGTCAAGGCAAGTAGCATGAAAAGGCAGAGTTAGGTACAGATGCTGACCATTAGGAAATGGAGAGCTCTCACTAATGTTATCTTTACCACCTTCTTTATCACACAAATTTCATCTAAACAGTGTTCAGTGTTTTGCTATTTGGATGTAGCTTGAAGCTGTAACAAAGAGCTCATGGTCACATCAAGTACACAGGGAGAAGGATCCTTTGATGAAGGTTTGCTTGTCACAGCAAAGAGAACTAACTACTTCAGAGCCAGCTCACTCTAACTTCCACAGCTGTCACTCACCACCAGGGAAACACACCTCAATGCAGTTACCCCTCAGAGCCACCGTGGGCAGTGACAACCTCTGCTGTAACAGCTAGAGAGTACAGAGAAAGACGAACAGACGGTGGGAATGAAACTCCTAAGCTGTGGCACTTCCAAGTGGACTTCCATCTGGAATGCATACTGGCCAGTACTGACACGAGATGGATGTTGGCTTGCTATGGATGCAAACCATTCACATCAGGAAACCCAAGTACCCAGGAGCGGGTTTGTTTCTGCCACCTCTACAGTTTTGTTTCAGCTGTGTCTAAACTTTCCATCCTTTTCCAAGGAAACTTCTAAACTTCTTAAATGTAATCTAGTACTTACTATTTTCTAGAAGGGTTAGCTTCCAGTTACTTGGATACCTGGCAAGTCTGTCAAGACAGTAACAGAAGAAACAATGTGAATTACTGTAGTTCAAACCAGCTGAGCTCTTTAAATTAGTCAAAGTAGCAAGAACAGAATATGGAGAACTCTACTTCTGCATAGCACAGAAATTGTTCCACCAAGACCTTACCTATGATTTTTGCAATAAAAACCGAACAGCCTTTTTTCCCACCACACAAAAAAAGCAAAGAGCATTGTATTTTTACAATTTCTATGAGAAACACTAACTGTATAACCACTGCCACAAAGACTGAAAAATGCACCCTGTGGAGGCAATAGCTGATGCTCCTTTCACAAGGCAAGAAGCACTGAGTTAATACCAATCTGTAGTAAGAGAAGCCTTCAGAAATGTCTATTGCTCCCTAGTTGCCTGCTCCAGAGCAAATGCTCAAACCAGTTACAGTACAAGGAAGAACTGCAATCAGACCTGGGCTAGCACTGCCTACAGCCACTGCAGAAACCTTTGGAACTTGTGATCTCAACTAGGGCATTCCTACAAGAACTGAGGACTAGGGTCTTATGTTGTGCTCTTCTAACAGAGCATAATGCACATGCACAGAAAGCATCTCTCTCTCTGCCACTAGTTTGGGAAATAATGGAATTCACTCCAAAAACCTCGAGAAGTTAAATCTGTAAAACAAAATCTTATTTTCTATCCTAGGATCCAGTTAGAAATCCTGCCGATGGTCGCTGAAGATGGGAACTTGCCACACTTTTACCACTGGAATAGCTATTTAATGAACTCAGAAACTAGATTTTACTAAAAGAAACAAAATGAAGTTTCCATCCTCCATCCCAGCTATGCTCTGTTACCAAACTGGAAACCACATGGCCATTTCTCAAGCCTCACCCAGGACCTGCATGGTCACCATACAAAGGCTTGAGAGTTTTCTTCATGTTTAAAAGTACCTTTTGGCACAACTGGCAAGAGGCCTATGGTCTTCACTGCTTCCAGTTCCCAATGGACACAGGACAGAGATCACTAGGCCATGTGCTCCATCACTTTGCAGATGTACAACTTAAAGACTGTGTATAAACGTTTGGAATCACCTCATTCACAATGAGATGGAATGTTCTTAAAACTTTGTCCTAAGGAAACAAATCAACCCTCAAATCCCACTGTGGGGCCATTC
>NW_008670807.1:59150-61806 GCF_000695815.1 Acanthisitta chloris
CTCAATTCTGCCTCCAAACCCTCCCTACGCATTTCAGAGTCGCTCTTCTCAGGCCTTGGCCAACATGCCTAACTTCATACACTTCTTGGCACTTTATGGAAGTTATGAAAATAAAAAAGTCACAATGAGTCTTGTATTTCACACTAACAGATTTTTTTTGCCAATATTGTGTGAAGAACTATTCCATAAACAGGCAAGTTTTTAACAGCTTATTACAAATGTCTTCCCAATCTTTTCAACTCAGTCTATCCCATTTCCTGAAAAGTGTCCCAAACTAGCTATAGAGCTACATATAATATCCAAGAGTAGAAAAACACTTTACTTCAGTTGCTTAGTAGCATATAGTTTCTCAAACAGATGCTGGCACCCTGACACACTAGAAACACAATTAAGCATGCTATGCAAAGCTTTCCACATGATGTTCAGATTTTGTATGCATTTTCTGCTTGATCTTTCAGGCTTGTTTCCCACTCCAAAAATATCAGGATCAAGCATGATCACCAGTTTATCAAGTTCTTTGCTCTCTTCCTTCAACTTACCAAAACAGGATAACACAAGATATTACTTCTCATTACCCCTCCTGGTTTGATTACTGTGAAAAGTTTTGCCTAAAACAGAGGCCTCACATCTTGCTCTCAGGATAACCCAACCAGACGTGTGCTTCCAGAACCTGGATGTGAGATACAGACTGGAGATAACAGGCTACTCCTAAACCTGGCACATGAGACAGCAGAGTACACAGCAACCTTAAGGATCACAGACTAAGATGCCACTACGAAAGACAAATCTAGATGATTCTGAAACAGATCCCTGTGCTCATAACAGTAGCTCTTCTGCCCAAGCAGAAAAGCCACTGTTTCCATCCTACCTTCCAAAGGCCATGAATTACCCATTCCACAAGAAAAGTGAAGATAAAAGCCTCCTGCCTACAAAGGTGTTGCGCCGTGTGCTGAAACATTCAGGCTAAAAAACATCTCAATTCAATATAGTCACAGTGATCATAACTAACTGCAGAGTAAATACCTCAAGGCTTTTTAAGCACTTAGACAAAACAGGACACTAATGGACAGAAAGGAGAGTGGACCAGACAGTTCTTCAAATCATTTCTCCCTTCTGACTGTCTCAATCCCATACTGGTTGGGTTTGAGCCAGGTCTTTAGCACTGCACAGTAAATGCATGTCAAGTTTAAGCTGAGCAGAGAAGCAAAGCTGTTGAGCCATAACAATAGAGTTCACTCTCTAAACATCTGTTAATACTAAAACTACATACACGATTTCCTTTCTAATACTGCTAAATTCAGATCCCGTTCCACTAATTCACTCAAATTTCACTCTCAGAACATGACCTGATTCTCTGAGTGGTACAAAGGCTATAGCAGCACCTCTGCTGAGTGCAAGACAGGAGTGTTCTGAAGGAAGAAGTCCCTTAGCTCCTGCTGAGCTGCTGAACTGAGCAGAGTGAGCAACTTGCAGGCTGTGCTGTGCAGAGACACACAACTACTCAGTACCTTTAATTCCGTAAGGGAATGACAGCTAGCTGATTTGTATTCAAAAGAATCCAAAGCTGTTACCCTCACAGCAGTTTACATACAAACCTCCCTTGCAAAGGAGTTGTAATGCCTTACCCTCCTTAAAGGAAACAGGTTGCTTTTCCGGGACTTCTAAGCGACAACTTTCACTTAACTCAATGTTTTCCTTGAGCTCACTGCAAACAGACTCCATCAGCAGTTCTTCTGGCCAAAACAGAACCTTCTAGCAGTATTAGAAAATAAACTCCTCCAGTGACACAGGTGGTGCAGGACTCAACACCGCACAGAAAGCAATCAAGAGGAATCGTCTATGTCCAAACCATATCACAGCTGGAAGAAACAATTCGTTTAAGGGAACTTGAAGAAGTATTTAAGACTTCAGACTGTCATGAACACCATGCAGACTGGACACCCCATTTGCATGATGCCTCATGAACAATCTACATATTGAAAGTTGATTCCATAGTGCTATTTTAGGTCTGTACAATAAAGATTCTTGCAAGCTTCAGTTAGCTCCTGCCCTACTACTGACAACACAACACAGAGCTAAGCAATCAGACTCTCACTTGAATGTGTGCTGCACTGAAAACAGACATTGCAGCTTCAATATCTGCAGTAACCTGACTGGAACATCTTTCAGCATCCCAGAAGGAAAAGCACTCGGCTATTCGTGCAGACCAAAGGCACACTGCACTGTCAGAGCACATCCAGACCCATCCCACTGAAAGAGATTTCAAACCTATGTAATACCACAGTGACACAGCCAACATCTCCCAAGGAAACCCTTCCTCCAGCTATCCAATTACTCCAAGTTTTCTGTCCTCTTCCACTCGGAACACTTCTCCAAGAGAGCAACACACCCACTGGAGTGTCCCACTGTCCTAGCTGAAACAACATTTGTGCTGACAGAGACGATCTTTAGCCTCAATTGTGTTTCTTAGGTCATAGAAGTCTAACTTCTATGACATCAGATAGACCATGATGCTAATTCCCTCTCACACTTGGGAAAGTTCTTAGCAACTAAAGCAAAACACAACCAGAAAAACTGGCAGGTTTGTGGGGAGACTTTGCCAAACGTATTTAACAGCAGTTAAAAGTTTCACCCAAACAAAAAAAAAAAAAAAAAA
>NW_008670808.1:0-20645 GCF_000695815.1 Acanthisitta chloris
ATAGTTATTATTTAATATTAATATATTTAAGTATATTTAAATTGTGTATTTGTTACAGAGTATATGTGTGGCCTCTACAGGCTTATAGTACCCCTAATTATGTTATTTAATAGGGATTTGTATGGCTGTGCAAGACAAGTTTACAGCAAGTGATAAGCTCTCAGTGTAAACATTTTTAATAGAAAAAAAAAAATCCCCTAAAGGAGGGTTGTCCTGTCCTGCTCATGGTAGGAACATACCTGGCAGGTAATATATCATTACTACCTTTTCAGACAATACCCAGGAAGGGAGAACTTCTGAGTCTGTTACAGCCTTCACTAAACCAGGTTTTGACCAAGGATTTGCAGTAAGCAAGAGAAAATTAAATTGATAGAATTTCCTGGCATAAATAATCTTTGAATAAATAATTTATCTGTAATAGTCTTTTGTGGACCAGTACTTAAAAGACAGATTAGTTTTCTTACCCACATTTTGCTCTCTGAAGTTTACAGATGCCCATCCCTGCTTACCATGGGCTCTTCCATTGGAATATTTTGTGTTTTCAGGCAAAAAACAGATATATATAACAGGTAATTACTCTTCCCTTTGTTTTCCAGAGGGGATGTGTCTGCCTGGGACATGTGCATTGCTGGTCATATAGGCCAGAAGATTCTGGGCTTGTGAATGTGACACAATGTGAAATTCCTATGATTGTGTAGTAAGTAATTTGTATTTTTTACATATTTATTTTCAGAAGACACATTTGTCAGATTTGGCCTAACTTAAGGCAGAGGAGGGAACATGATTTAGACTTGTCCTTTTGTCACAGCTACGTTACATATTCCTGAAAAACTAAATGTTTGCTTTGTGGCCTTTACTGCTCTTTAACATAAACATCTAATGTTATAATATTTCCTTCTCTTTTAACATAGGTAATTAGCAAGAACCAAACAATGGACACTCAATTATTTTCCACATTATTAGGAGCAATTCCTAGTACTCCACCACCTCTGGAATCTTCCCGACTCTACAGTGACTGGGCAGCGTGTGGAGAGGATATTGGCTCAAGCACTGCTTTCCAGGACTGCCCAAAGAAACGGTATGAACAGCCCTGGTGTGACCTTCTGGAGGTGTTCTGGAACACTGAAATTGTTGTGCTGAAGAACAAACAGGATTCTGGATCTTTTAAGGAAGAGTTTACTGGATAACTAGGAACTCAATAGATTTTCTTTGCTGTGTAATAGTTACTACAGAGGTTCTGAAAAAAAGCTGAGGGGTTTCTCTTGTTTCTGTCTTAATGCTAAGTGCTGGCAACATAATACTGCCTTTTTAGGAGGGTTGGTTGGTAGACACTGACAGCTTTTGACACTGATGATGCTTTTCTAATGAGCATTTCTCACATCTCACTGCATTTTTTTTTATCACTTGCTGATAAGAAAGAGGATATTTGAGGTGGGGAGAAACAAGAGTCCACTGGGGTCACAAGATGCTGTAAGGTAACAGTTAAGGAACATACATGTATTGCAGAAAAGCTAATTTTTTTTTTTTTTGCTAGCCTTCCCTGGGAAGTGCCCCAGAGATGTTTATTTTTGAATGAAATATCATATAGCTTTAGTATTTGCTGTAAGTGCTAAGTTTGAGCACTGACATTCTGCTAATTAAAATATACAGTATTTTCTTAAAAGCAGTTTTTAGATTAATTGCAAGGTAGCAAATGCAAGGTAGCTTTTAAAAAGAATAAAATTAAGGATTGAAACTAAATGGTACTTGTATGTTTGTGATAATCCATATCTATACCCATTCTGAGCCTGCAGATATATAGTATTTCTTGAGGCTAAAAACCTCTAGATGTTTATATTTTCCCTGTAATGTTTTAGAGTATTTGGTGCCTGACTGTATTAGGTGGAACACACATGTAACATTTTGGTTTCTCTAAGCTTCTCCACAAAAGCAGCTGATCCATCATTGAAGATTTCTTTGCAGTGTAACTTTGTTCATGCTCTTGTCCTTTTAATTCTCAATTTTTTGGCCCAGTTATCAATTATCAGTTAGTTCTACATTCATAAAACATTTTCAAGAGTCTTTGCACTTCTGTATATCCTGAATAAAATCATACAGACCACATTACTGAGGGAACTGAACAGTCATGAAGTAATCATAGAGGTAGTTGGAAGTCAAGATGTGGTGAGGTCTTAAAATCCGGGAAGGTCTAAGTGACTCATTTTCACTGTGGCAAGAGATTAACAAGGTGATTAGCTTTATCCCATATTTTATAGTCTTTGTTAATCAGCAAAATTAGTGAGCAATTATGTGGTAGCATTAGCAGATGGTGTACTTTGGATTAGTTGAAGGGAAGTCTCAGAGTTCTTCAGGGACCCTGAAAGGAATGAGCTGAGTGAGGATTGGGTGGTAAGTGAAGTTTATTGAAGCAAAACAATGTGTGAGAGGGAAGGAGATTTTAATAGTGTTATGTTATAATTAACTTCTGAGTAAGGGCTGAGTGTCATTACAGATCTCATTTTACACCTGAAGTAAAAGTTGGGCTTGTGTAAGAGTAGTGATGATAGAACACCTCTGGTCTTTATCAGGAAAGGTTTTACCAACTCCTTTTTAAAAGAGGATTAAAAAGTGGTTCAACTTCATTAAAGCTTTTTTTTTTTAAGATGAAAATAATAGTTTTTGAAGTAGATAAATTAGGTAGTGAGAATATTGATCATATTTATCCTCCAAACAAGACAGTCAAGGTTTAAATAAATATCTGTGCAATATTGTGTTTCTTGGAAAGAGAGGAAAAATGCTGCTATCTCTTCACATAACAGCTTGGGAAGTGTCTGGTGAAGCAAGAAGTTAAGAAAATTGTTCTACTTCGTTTAAGCTATAGAATTTGCTGCTGTAAGAAGAAATTTCTGTATGTGGATGCTGAGGATACATTAAATTCAGAAAACCCAGCACCTGCTGCTAAAATAAATTCAAGTTAAATTGAATTTTCCATTTGCCTGTTTTGTTCAGTAAAAAAAAAATAATTAAGTTTTGTTTGTTTGTTTTGTTGTTGTTTTCAGGGCACCAGTAAATCTTTCTTATTCTGGCAATGGCCCTGACATGTTTGGGCTAGTGTCAAGCATTTTAGAGGAGCCAAACAAGCCTGAGCCAGTAACAGATTGGTAAGTTTGTTCTGAAAGTTCTTACAGTTTGTGTATTGTTTGGTTTTGCCCATTGTCAGAGATATGATGCATAAATCCCCTTAAAATGTAGAAGTGTTTCTTTACTTCACTTGACAGTAGGAAAAGAAAAGGCAATAAACTGTTAGAGATGCATATTTGCTGAAGTCTTCTATCAGTTTTACAGCATTTCGGGAGGGAAAAATATAACTGATTTTAACTAGTAGGAACTTGAGTGAATACAATTGATCTAAAATAGTTAATAAATCCAAATAAACTCTGAATTTATGAATATACATATTATGAACAGTAGAGAACCATGTTGATAGTGAGATTTCCTGGAGTGGGAATATTCCTCCCTGTAAATTCTGGTGGAGAGCTGTATGTATATGGTTAGCCAAAAATGGAATGGGGGAAACACGTGGTGGTGCAGAATAACTATGGTGTGTGAACTGTTCTAATGTAAGAAATGTTTTACATCGTGACAGGACATTTGTTTAACTTTGTTACAGGAATTCTCTTTCAAGATTGTTTCCTCCTATGTGGGCATCTGATCTTGGAAGCAATGGTGAATTCTCAGGGCTCTCAACTAAGCACTCTGTGGAAAGTAAGGATTTTTCAAACCTGATGGGCACACAGAGCTGCCATCAGGAACACCTGCAGAAGTCTCCTGATGTGATGTTACACAGAGGCTTGGGAGATCTTCAGTTGATAGAGTCTTGGCTTTCTCCATCTGGGCCTTGCACTCAGCCTGACAATGTTCTGAAGAACAGTTACCCTGAAAATTATGCATTGCAAAACAACAACACAATTCACCCAGAAGAATTTTCATTTCAAAATGGAAATGATAATCAGCCTTTGTGCGGTTACAACCATGTGAGGTTAAATGGTGACTATGAAAAGCTTGGTTACAATTTAAGCCCTTTTTCTCCTCAGAACAAACTGAAAGAAGGCACTAACATTCAGAAAGAGCATTGGAAAAGTGAAAGAGCAAGAGGCAAAGCTCTGAAAAATTATGCTCAAGAACAAACTAAGTATTCCCCGGAGTTTTCCAATCAGCCTTTTGATAACTCTTGGGATAAAGTATCCCAGGACAACCTCTTGTTTTCTAAAAGATATGAAAACTTCACAGCTGCTCATAAACTGCAGTCATCTGTTCATCCATCACTATCCTTTTTCAATCAAGCCCCTAAGGAAAATAAATTTTGTGGAGGAACAGTCAGAAAACTCCAAGAAAGCCAAAATGGCCATTGTGGCTTTACTTTGGGGGATGCTTTTAATAATAATGAATGTAAGATTCATATTGGTCCTAAAGAATGCTCTCATAAAGCAGCTGAATATGATTTACCTGTGAAAAATGCTATGCAAAATGGGAGTTATTCATCCTACCACAGACATATGTGGCTGGATGGGAAAGGTCTGACAGCTGCGTCGGATATCCCATATGGAAAACAAGTGGTAACAAGTCCACAGTCATCTTCAGGGGTTTCAACCATGTCTGGTGGTTCTCCAACTCATCAGTCTGTAACACAGTCCTCTTACTTCTCACAGCTCTTACCTGTTCTCCCTCCAAGGAAAGATGGAAGGTTACAAATATCAAATGGTGTTTCTAATAATCTGGGAGTTTCTAATTTCACCTCAGAAAACCAGAAGCAAATTAAACCCATTGGCCGATCCCAGCAGGATTCATTGACTAATCAGGAGGGGCCATACCCTAAATTCCCTGTTCATTTTTCATCTGACTGGTTAACTCAGCAGAAGGCCGTAAGGGAAGACCATGGAAAATACCACCAATTTCCAAAAAAACAGACTCAAGAGAATTATAACAAAGATGATAGAAGAGGCAGAAGGAATTGGATTCCTCATTTTGGATATAAACCCCCAAACAGTCAGCAGTTCAATATGTTCCCAAAAAACCATGAACAGAATGGTGGCAGCTTGTCAGATTTCATCAATCCTTCTCTTCTTCCTTCTTTCCCATTAATGTCTGATTTGAAGCAAAATCCCAACTTCCCACCATTTAATCACCATCTATTTTCATCAGCAAATAATTTGGGTTTTCCTCCAGCACCATTTCCATTCTCAGAACTTGTTGATCTGTTTCACTATGATGACCTTAACCCCCTGAGTCCCTTCCTCAATGATCTCTTTTGTGGGGATGTAGCTGCACCCTACTTTGGCTTTCCAACACCATTTAACAAGTACAGACCTCCAAGGAACCGCAGTGGACCTGCCAACGAGCTTCATATCCGACTGGAGGAGTGTTATGAGCAGTGGAGAGCTTTGGAGAAGGAGAGGAAGAAGGTAAAATACAACTGATAATAACTTCCTGATAAGAACATGACTGGTTTTAAATCATGTGAAGAAAGAACATTTTATGGTGTTTCTTGTTTGGTTGGAGTTTCATGGTTCTTCTTTTTTGATTGGTTTGTTTGGGGTTTTTTTACTGTCAGTGATATAGTTGTGTCTTTCTCTTACTCTTTTTGTTTCTCATTTTGCTGAATCTTTTGTTTTATCAAAAAGAAAATGAAGTAACTAATCTGGAGCACCCTGTACATGGGTGTAGAGAAAACCTACAGTGTTTTGAATGCAAATTCCTTCTCCCAAAGGAAATTCCAATTTAGGCTTTTTATTAAAGTCATTTTCCTGCCTGAGACTCTCCTCCTAAGAACTGTTGTCAGGGAGGGCTCACACTGAGAAATGTATTACTCTTGGGAACGAAAGCTCTGTGCCCTTGTTGAGGAATGCATTTAGTGCAGGGAAGTTCCCTTAACACTCTAAAGGAGCAGGAGGTGCTTTCCCAAGAGGAGTAAAATCTCTGAACCCCATTTCAGGTCTCAGACTAAATTGTCCCTAATCCATGGTCCTAATTATACACTGAGTGCATGGCTGCTTCTTCCATGTCAGAATGACTCCTGCTCTGATAAAGAGACAGATATCTGACCGAAGTACATCTCTAGAGAGTGCCTTTTTCTTTCCAGCATCAGGTGTGGGACCTTCCTAATGGACCTTTGGAAGTGTAAATAGACCTGTCTGTATTGTTGTCTCACAGAAGCCTTTAAACAAGACTCCTCACTGCCTGTCTGGTCTTTTAGGCATTCTCTTCAAATGAGGAAGGCTGCTGGTGATTCTTGCTCCAGTGTTTTCAGAAACTCTTCTGCTTTCTGTTGTGGCTTTTCCAAACCTGCTTAGGCAGGATTTGGGACAATTAGGTTGTTTGGGAAGACCAAATAATAGGTTTTTTTATCTTATATAATTTTTGTTTTCATCATTAAAGGAGGATTGTTTATCTTCATACTGTGTGCTTAATAATCAAAGGGATTTTATTGATTAACTTGATCTGGTCCTTTCTCAGTCCCTGATTTTTGTAGTTAGACTACACCTGAAAATACCTTTGTGAGTATGAACTGTTCTCAGTCTCACTTGCCAACTACCATAGCCTGACTCACATTCCTACAGCCAAAATACATATTCCTCAGAAGGGAGTATGCCCTTCCAGCTTTCAGAAACCTCTTCATTGCAGCTGCTTTGGAGTCATGGTGACAGTGAGCTTATCTGTCTCCTTTCATAAAGCTCATTTTTCCAGGGATCTCACATTTGAAATATTTCTACAGATTGCCTGCTTGGAATTGCAATATTAAATGTACATTTACATTAGTACTGGGAACTGCTTATAGTAGTTCTTAAATAGCTGATGGTGTTGTATGAATCCATGACTCTTTTCCCATCCATTTTTTTCTGGATGCCTTTCAGGCTTCTCAGATGAGTACATGTGGAATCAGTCAGCTCTTGTAATCCATGTTAGGTGAGGACAGAGACTAAATATCATGGAAGTGTCAGTAAAGCAAAAAGCAAAGGACTTCAGCACATACTTTCAGTACAAATGTACATAGTGTGAATGTAGACTTAACCTTGCCTTGAACTGCAGTGTGGGACCTGGTCCCTCTCTCCCAAGTCCATTGTACACTGAAGAAGGAATGAGATAGAGAAGCTGCTAGTGTCTTTTTTTTTGCTCCAAGTATAAGAAGTTGCTATCCAAAAATAGGTTTGGTGATGTTTAATCACTGCTATGTTATATAGTGGTTTGGCCAGTTCCTTTCTCAGTGGGAGTTTGGCAGCTGTGTGAATAGTTTTTCAGAGCTGATATCAGTTTATGTTAAATAAACTCCAGATACAATTTCTGCTGCTGTGATCACCTGTGGTTATTTAATAACCATATGTGACATTTGAGAGCACCAGTGAAAGGCATAGGGTTTAAATTCATGGTCTCACAGAATCATTAATGTTGGAAAATACCTTTAAGATCAACAAGTCCAACGATCAACCCAACACCACCATGTTCACTGCTAAACTATGTCCTCAAGGGCTTCAAGTACCCATTTCTTGGGTATTACACAGGAATTTCTTTGCCTGGGTCTGTGTCCAAGATTGGTTAAAATAAAGCTGTACAGCTTTGAATCTAAAAGCTGCCACTGAGAATTGTACCTTGAGGGAGAGCTGAATTAAGGAAGTATTCCTGCAGGAAAGCTGGAGAGGGACTTTGGACAAAAGCATGTAGTGTTAGGTCGAGGGATAGTGGCTTTAAACTGACAGCAGCTTTAGATTGAGGAAGAAATTCTTGGTTGTGAGTGTGGTGAGGCACTGGCACAGGTTGCCTAGAGAAGCTGTGGCTGCCCCATCCCTGGAAGTGTTCAAAGCCAGGTTGAATGGGGCTTGGAGCAACCTGGTCTAGTGCAAGGTGTCTGTGCCCATACCCAGAGGAGTGGGACGAGATAATCTTCAAGGTCCCTTCCAACCCAATCCATTCTGTGATTCTATGCTATTTGGGAACATTTTCCAGTAAATGTAGTCAGAAGCAGAGAGAGGGAGCTCAATTCTCGTGTACCTGAAAGTTCTAAACAGCCTCAAAAATGGATTGCAATATTCTACTAATTTCCAGCATTAACACTGGTTATTCACTTCTCTTCCAGACTGAAGCTGATCTTGCAAGAAACTTCCCAGGCAAGCGCATCTCTAGCTCCAGTAACAGCCCTGTGTCCCGACTCCCTGCCAACCCATCCCGAGTGGATCGGCTGATTGTTGACCAGTCACGAGAGCACGCCAGGGTAGGCCTTGTGCAGCCACAATTCCTGCAGTTGTTTTCCTCTGTTTAAGGAAGACTTAGAAATACTTAATGATTTTGGTGTTTTCTGGCAGGTTCTCACATTAATAGGAAAAATGGAAAGGCTTTGTGGTACCTCTATGCATAGGAACATATCCACGGCTTTGGAACAGCACATGGAAGCCATTCAGGTCACACAGGCACGGCGCAAGGAGGAGATTGCTAATGCTGCTAATCCACAGAGACAAGGAGTGCCATGGTATAATAATGAGAAAGGTAAATGCTTCCCATTCCTCTAGCTTTCAAAGCTTTTTCTGATATTTATTTGTGTATATACTCCATTTGAAATATGCATGTCTGAAATATGTAGCAATTATTATAACCTCAGCTACAGAAAGTTTGCAAATCTAAACCTGTTGCATTTTAAGACTTTAAACTACTTTGAGATCCATTTTCTTTTTCTCTGTCACTAGTTTAAACACTTTGAAACATTTTCCTCTTGACTCAGAGAACTGTAAAAACTGTTCAGTGATAGAATATAACCACAAGTTGTCCTAAACGTAAAAATGTAGTTCTCAAAAAAGTAGAATGTCTTTTTTGGACTGGAATGCATGGCCCAGGCAAGTGGGTGGAGTCACCATCCCTGGAGGTGTTTAAGGGGAGACTGGACATGACGCTTAATGCCATGGTCTAGTTGATAGAATCATAGAGTCAGCAAGGTTGGAGGAGACCTCTATGTTCATCGAGTTCAAGCATTATTCTACCACTCAAGGCTGAACAAACCCAGGTCCCTCAGCCCTTCTTCATGGGACATGTTTTCCAGACCATTTATGAGCCTTGTTGCCCTTGGCTGGACTTACTCCAATGCCTCAATGTCCTTTTTTAATTGAGGGGCCCAAAATTGAACACAGCAGTCGACGTGTGGCCTCACCAATGCCAAGTGCAGGGGGATGGTCACTTCCCTAGTCCTGCTGGACACGCTAATCTTGATACGGACCAAGATGCCATTGGCCTTCTTGGCCACCTGTGCACACTGTTGGCTCATACTCAGCCACTGTCCACCAGCACCCCCAAGTCCCTTTCTGACAAACAACTCTTGAGCCACTCCTCTGCCAGCCTCTAGGACTGCATGGGGGCATGGGGTTGTTTTGTCCCAAGTGAAAGATCTGGCATTTTGCCTTATTGAACCTCATGCAGTTGTCCTCAGTGCACTGATCAAGTTTGTCCAGGTCTCTCTGTAGAGCTTTGCTACCCTCAGGCAGATTGACACTCCCACCCAGCTTAGTGTCGTCTGCAAATTTACTGAAGGTGCACTCAATCCCTGCATCCACATAATCAATAAAGATGTTAAACAGGGTCAGCCCCAATAATGACCCCTGGGGAACACCACTAGTGACTGGCTGCCAGTTGGATTGAGCTCCATTAACCACAACTCTCTGGGCCTGGCCAGCCAGCCAGTTCTTTACCCATCAGTGTGTCCGCACATCCAAGCCACAGATAGCTGGTTTTTCTAGGAATATGTTGTGGGAGACAGTGTCAAGTGCCTTGCTGAAGTCCAGATAGATGATCCAGGTAGCTGACATGGTGGTGTTAGGCCATAGGTTAGGCTTGATGATCTCAGAGGTCTTTTCCAGCCTGACTGATTCTGAGTGTCAGGCAGTGCATTACCAGCTTTAGCTGTTTCTTCAGCACAGTGTGCTCAAGGTGATGAGTTGAACCAATTTACAGAAGTCTCAATGTATAAAATTTCCAGGTTTGCACACTAATTTCACCTCTTGTTCTGTTGTAGATGTGGTGGCTCTGGCAGGTGCCATCAGAGAACTGGCTGCTGCCACACGCAGGGCTCGGACCGCTCTCTGGTGTGCCTTGCACATGACTTTGCCAAAAAACCCTTCAAGTGGACCAGCAAAGGAAGAAGTCCTTGAAAGGGCATTGCAAGAGCTTTGTCCTCCATGCACAAGCACACAAGAAAAAAGCAGCACAGAGCACGAAGACAAAGGAAGTGAAAAAGAAAAGCCTGAGGAAGCGTTGAGGATTCTAGAATAATAACAGTGATAATGGCAGCAAAAGGGAGGCAGAGGCCGAGGATGGGGAGGGAAGGGCACAGTGTCCTCCACAGCACCATGGAAGGTGGTTTTGATAGGATGCCAAAAAGCCGAAGGGTTGATTAACATGCCTGATGAATGATTCTGGTGTTGAGAGATGCATCTTGTAGTGTTAATGCAATTTGAATATTGCTGGGATTGCAGTGTCTGTAAAGGAATTTAGTCTTAAGAGGAACTAAACAATAGCTGAGCATTTCCTCGTGTGCTTGCCTAAAGCTCTGCATCAGCTGCGAGCCAAGCCATGACCTGAGAAAGCAGAGTGTGGTATGACTTAATTCACCTTGTTTTTGTTAATGAAACAATTTAGCATATTTAAAGGTACTTAATAGTTGTTGAGGGTTCAGGTTTTTTTGCACCGTTATATAGTTCTTTTAAGAGCCAAAGTAATCACTGAGTAGTTTGCATCCCCTCACTCTGTCAGGAGCAGTCCACACTGCTGTGCTTTGTGACAGGGACTCAGGTCATTCAGGTTATCACTAAGTTGGAGAATAATCAGTGTTTAATGTTGGTTGTGTGAGATGCTTCAGCATTTGTGCTGCCAGTTCAGTTTCTAGCAAAACCAGTGTAAACTGAGCTTTTCTATAGCATAATCCACTTAAATTTTTCCATTAAAAAGGATTTTGTAGCTTTGCAGTACATACTGCATGGAAGTACACGTTAGCAGGTGATATCAAACTGTCACTCAGGATTAGGAATTAGATTTATTGATTCCTCAGTGGGTTGAAAACCAATAACTATATAACATGGTACGCACTTAATGAAAAAAAATTACTTTCTGTTATTAATATAAGTTCATGGTACTATAGTTTCCAGAGACATTCCATATTTATTTTAATGTGTTTCTTGAATGTTTATTTAAAATTCTATTTTAGTAATATAAAGTGAAATATTTTGCCAAATCTTCCGAATGATCAGATTTAATGATTTACTCAGGAAATATCTATATTATTATATTAATAGACACATGGTATAGAGGGATTTTTTTGGGGGGGGGGGGAGGGATGTTTGCAAAACATTTACACAAAGCTAACTATGTCCTAGGTTACCAAAGCTGTTTAACTGATTTATTTTTTTGGCATGGAAGATTTAATATATTCAATTGCTGTTGACTTGTTTCCATTCTGTGGCTTAGACAATCAGAGTGTCTTAGTGTGTCTGTTCAGGGTGAGAATTAGCCAAGAATGAGTAATTCCAGGTATGTTCTTAGGGCATTTAGAAATATTTGAATGCTTTAACAACCTGTCTTACCATTACACAACCTCTTAACATGTACTAGTAATCAATTAAGGTTCTTAAGCATCAGTATATTAATGAGCAGCTTTGGAGAGCAGTTCTTATTTTAAAAGTGAATTAAGTTGGGGATAGAAGCCAAGTTTGAAAGAGGAAAAATAAAAATTTTCGTGTTGCATAGTGTTCAGTGTAGAATTTGACATTTTGTGGATAACTATAGAACTGTTTCCATATACATGTATGTAGTTGCCAAATGTTCCAAATGCAGTTGTGTAGTTTTGAATCTGTGGATGTTCCTAGAGCAGATATAGTCTCAATAGTCCCATTGTTACCTCTACTGAGGCAGTAGCATGTAAATTTGTAGCTAAAATTTACACAAGCCTCATTGTGATCCACTGAATCAAGTTTAAAAGCAAAAAATAGATAGAAATCAGATTCTTAGTGTAGCAAGACTGTTGGGGTTTTTTCCCTAAAGAAAGTGAATTCAACTTTATATTTTCAGCCTTATCCTAAAAACCAGGTAGTGGAGAGAGTTATTTCACTGTGTTTTCTCTGTGTGCACATGCAATTTATTTGCACAAACTAATTTAAGAAGGTTCAGTTCATGTTTGTGAAACTAATTAGACTCCACAGCTTACAAGTGGAGTTTGCAGTATTTCAGTTTATGGATGATTTTGTGGTTTAATTACTATTACTGTGTTGACAGGAAATCAGAATTTGAAAGTCTGGTTCAGCTTTTCTGTTTACAGAACACTTGTAGCCCTGCAGGGTTGTTTTGTAGTGGTGAATGCATAGGGAGTAGTTGGTCCTTACTATATTGCTTGTGTATTAATTACTCTTGTGAAGGAACATGGTCTTAATTAGTTCATAGTTAATGTGCCTTCAATAGTCTTATTTTCCCAAAATGGTAAATAGCTTTGTGCTCACTTGTCTGAAACTGCAGTTTAAAAATGCATTTTGAAGGGTTACAGCATGGCTGCATTTGACTACAGTTAGTTAATTATGTTAATTGCATATATTAGACCATCTAGTTTTGGGCTCTTTAATGAGCCTAATGCACTGTGGCTGTGAGTGTCACCACCAGAGTGTCAGTATAAGATGTTCCTTGTCATACCCTACAAATGTGACCAGCACACACTTGTGTTTCACTTTGCCTTGCTCTGTCTTCTCCGTAAAATCTCCAGATCTCCTAGCAAAATGATTTTTGTGCCATTTTCTTGAAGGATTCAATTATAGACATCATTAGGCCTCAAATGAATTTTGTCTGCAATTCTCAGTTCAGAATGCTTCCATTCTATTGCTTTATTACACATTTTTTGTATTTTAGGGGAAAACCTGCTCTCTTTTGTGAAATAGCACCTGGAGTTGCAGCAGCTTTGTTAGTCGTGCCATTTTTTTCTCGCTGCCTAGTGTTTCATTTGGCAACGAGGTACAAATTCTGTAAGTCTTGCATTAACTTTTTGGTGTGAATAAGTGCAAGTATAATGCTTGTGGGCTTAGGGACTAGTTGTATTTGTATCTTACTGACTTCAGGGGAAACAGAGTTGAGGTTTTAGGTCACAGTTAAGCCAGAGAGGTGATTTTTGGGCTGGAGTTAGGTTTGATTTATGAAATCTTCCCCCAATGTGTGGAGCAATCAGGCAAAATTTAATTTATTTCTCTTTTTCTAATTCCCATTTATTTAGTTAGTTTATTCCCTTCTTCTCTACTTTCTCTCCAGATTTGTTGAGATTTAATTTTTCTCTTTTGTTTTCCTGTTTTTATTTATGCAGTTTGAATTTCTGGATGAGGTGGTGTAGCTTGTCCTGGTAGCAGTGATCTTGGATTGCTCCAGTAAACAGGATACTTAGAGTCCTTCCTCAAGTCAGGATTATTATCACGGTGTATGTTTTGATAGTTGGGAGTGAATCTTTAATGCTTTAAAATCTTAAATTGGTAGTACAGTACAGCACAGACTTAGAAATGACAATTATTTCTGTATTCTGTATAAATAACTGGAGGCTTCTAGTGATTCAACCTTATTAATTCCCAGAAGAGAGGCAGCAGGGGCAGATTCCTTTTTGTTTGGTTGTAGCTTTCGTATCTCTGTTTTAGTTTTGTACCCACAGGGTCCCTCTGGCAGTTAAGTTACTCTGATGGTATTTATATAAACTAAAACTCAGAAATTTGTTATTTTCATTAGAGCAGCATCCAGGGAGTTTAAGTTCATGATGCTTATCTTGCTGTGGCCTTTTCAGGTGTGTATGTCAGACTATTAGTTCCAAAACTGCTGCTATTTGATTTATTTTCTTTCCAGACTGAATATTCTTTGCTGTTGGTATTTTTGTCCATACCTGGACACATATAATTTGGAAATTATTTGCCTTACAGCTTGGAAACTGCTGCTCAAGTTCCATAATAAGTCTCTCATGATTATTTCTGTCACCTTTTCTCTTTTGAAGTAAATGAATTATAGAAGATGGAGATTATGCAAGTGAGAGGCTTTGCTGAGGTCATTGCCTTTGCAGAGAAGTGTGGAGATACTCCAGGTTCTTGTGAAAAACTCTCTAGGTTTTCTGTGCACTTTTCCAGAGGTGGCTGTGAGCACAACTTCCTGGGATTGTGTTTGATCTGCAACCTACATCACCTCCCTTTCTGTTAGGGGATATAAAGGAGGAGAGAGGAACTACCAGAAGGAAGGAAACACTGAGCCACAGGGAACCCTCATTTGAATGGAGAGGATTACTCCTCTATTTGGCTTCCATGGTCAGCAAGGCCTGAACCTGAGGGGCCAGCAATCTGTCTTTCCTTAAACCATGATTCCTTTTTCCTCATCTGTTGCTCGCAGATGCTGTCAGGGTTCAGCTGCTGAGTCTTGTGGCAGAGTTGGCTTGTTCCTGTCCCTCTCTGGTAGCCATCCTTTCCCCCACGTGTGTTTTATTCACATGGAATCACACTGTGTCCCAGCTTGAGGGACTAGAAAAGGACTTGGGAGCAGCTGGTTGAAGCCAAGGGGTTATGGTCCTCCTTCTGGGATCTGGATCATCACCTCTCTCCTTCCAGTTGCTGTCTGTCAGGGAAGAGAATGAGGTAGGGTTGAAGCTCAGCTTTTCTGCACCTAGAAAGAGACAAAAGGTGAGGAATTCTGAGCACAAAATGTGTTTGTTTGTGGATAAATCTGTTCTTCCTCCAGTGCCAGCTTCCAGCTTCCCTCAGGGGGATAGTCACACATACACAACTTACTAAGTCATTAAATCACAGCTCCAATCCTATAGGAAGTTGGATTTTTGTTTATTTGTTTGTTTAAATGCTGTAAAGATTATGCAACAAACAGACCTTAAGCCTATATGTTTATTTTTTAAAGTTCTCTTCCTACCTGCTCTGGAAGCTTTGGGGTATTTTTTGTCCTTTTCCCTGTTTGGGAGCAGCAGTGTCAAAATACTGCATGTTGGTACAACTCAAAGCATTAGTGTTTGCAGTAGTGTTTGGGGATTTTCTTTTTATCTTTATTTCTCTGACCTTCTATATGTTCATAGATGTAAAACTAAGTGTTAAATTCCTTATAGCCACAATCTTCAATAGATTTATTTATTTTTCTTAATAGAGTCATTAAAGTGGAAGAACTTGAGTTGCTGATGATTTAACTCTTCCCATTTGTAGTTAATATTGAACAGGAACAGGGAATATGAGGGCAGTTGACTTGGGAATATATATTTTAATTATTATTTTTTAAGTGATTAGGCTACTGAAGAGCTGAGAATGTTCCTCAGCAGCTTTAAGAGGTTTCTGTCTTGTTCTGGCTTTGCTTTCCTGGTTGATACCTCAAGTTAGGCTCTTTGTATTTACAAGCTTAGTAGTTCACCTTGAACATTTGCTATCAAGAAACTCCTGAAGAAGTTCCCAACCTTTTGTTCTAGGGTTTATCACTACTTGGAATTAGCCAGGATAATTCTGCTTCCTCTTAAAGCTGGGGAATGTACCTCCTGCAGGAACTGGGGCTGAATTGGTGGATCTTTGGGAATTTTGCACCTTGTTTTATCCTCTTCTGGGAATTAGAGCCTTAATTAGGCTAAGAATTGGTTTATTTCCTGTGCAGTTCATCCATGTCAGTCACCAGCACTTTTTTTGGTTTGTAGAGCCTGAGATATTTGTTTTCTCTCTGTTGTTTTTGGTAGATAATGTTTTGTAATTTTGAAATAAAACAATAACTTTGCCAATCACTTTTATCAGTTATATAGAATGGAGGGTCCTTCTTTTTCTTCATTAGCAATACTCTAATCAAAGGTGCAAAAAATGTGTTTAATGTGTGTGTCTGTGTGGTTAGAGATGGAAAATGTATCAGCTTAGAGGTAACTTTTAAACAAGTTGAGGAACTGGAGCTATAAATCCTCTTTGCATATTGCCAAATGAGTTTTAAAAAGGAAAATATTTGCATATAGTACAGAAAAAACAGCTTGTTAGAGAGAGAATAAATCAGTGAAAATCATTGCTAGGCAAAGATTGCTTTACATTTTTTTATTGTATAAAATACAAGTTGTTTATGCACAGTAATAACTTATTAAGCATAGTTTTTTTCCACAGAATTAGGCTATTTCCAATACATAGATGGGGAAAATAAGTTTCCTTTTATTTTTATGACAGATATACAGAGATGAATAGTGTCTATATTTTAATATACTGTTTGGTGTCTCAAGTATATCTTTTACATGTTTGTTGGTAAAACTCATTAACTTAAAATAGCCAGTTTTATCCTGCTTGGGAAATATTACTGCAGGAGATTTTTTTTTTGATTAATGCACTCAGTGGGCCCAACAGAAATATGTCAAATTATAAATTAGCTTCCAAAAAAGGTCAATTGCTGATTATACAGGACTTTAATCATTCATCAGTTTAGGCTTATTTTAGTGTTTCTGTAAACCAACTGTTGCTGCAAAAAATCTTACTTCTACCTCTTGTGTACCATCCTTAAAATGATCCTTCACACATGTACTTTGCTTATCACAGGGTGTTGGGACACCTTAACTTATTTCATCTGCTTTTCCTCCTTTTGTTTTTTCTGTGGAACACCAGGATGCCTTGTTATGTTCACCTGTGTTAAGGAGCTTTAGCAAACTGTGCACCCTCACATGTAGTTTCTGTTAAAGGTACAATGGTCAAAAGAGCCAATAAGGTTTGTGTTACATGTCTGAAAGTCTCAGAAATAGGAGAATTCTGTACTAAGTCATGGCCAGTGTCATTTTCTAGTATTTTTGTGTATGTGATTTGTTTGCTTTTTATTTAAATAATCACCTTGTTGTATGTATGTCCTTAATAGTTACAGCCCGTTTAGTTCAACTCACACCACTTCTCAGCTGCTGTTCTCCACAAGACATGAATCTGGGTTTGCCTTGAAAAGACATGTTATGTGTTCAGTTACAAAAATTAAAATCCGTTGTGTTTTATGTGACTGGTTTTATTCCTTTAATCCTGTGGAAGAAGGGGCAGTTTTGGTTGGAAATTGTGGATCTTAGTGCATAGGAATCTCTTTGATCTGGTTTGTAAGGTCACACAGAAAATGTAGATTTGCAACAAGTAGTTAAAAATAAAGGAGAATCTTTAGTAAGGACTTCACAGAGAGTTACTGGAGGGGAAGTCATGATGAATTTGAAAGGTTTCTCAAACTAAATTACCAAGTGTCCCAGATCTGGTTTTGTTGCCAGAGGTCAGAGGCCAGAAGCAGGAACAGAACTCTGGTATCAACACAGGCTGAGGGATGAAGGGATTGAGAGAGGCTCTGTAGAGAAGGACTTGGGGAGCTGGTGAGTGAGAGGCTGCACAAGCCCTGACCATGTGTGCTCATAGCCCAGAAAGCCAATTGTATCCCGGGCTTATTGCCACTGTGTGGGCAGTAGGTGAGGAAGCTGATTTTTGCCTCACTGCACTGCTCAGGTGAAATCCCACTTGGAGTGCTGCCTCCAGCTCGGGGGTCCACAGCACAGGAAGGACATGGACCTGTTGGAGCACCTGTCCAGAGGAGGCCACCAAGATGTTCCGAGGGCTAGAGAACCTCTGCTCTGCAAGACAGGCTGAGAGCTGTGTATGTTCAGCCTGGAGATGAGAAGGCTCCAGGGAGATCTTAGACCTCCTTCCAGTGCCTAAAGGGCCTCCAAGAGAGCTGGGGAGGGGGTTTGGACAAGGGCCTGGAGTGGCAGGACAAGGGGATATGGCTTCCCACTGCCAGAGGGCAGGGTCAGATGGGATACTGGGAAGAAAGTCTTCCCTGTGAGCGTGGTGAGGCACTGGCACAGGTTGCCCAGAGAAGCTGTGGCTGCCTCATCCCTAACAGTGTTCATGGTAAGTTGGATGGGATTTGGAGCAACCTGGTTTAGTGGAAAGTGTCCCTGCCCATAGTTGGGGATTGGAACTAGATGATCCTTAAGGTCTCTTCCATCCCAAACCATTCTGGAATTCCATGTTTGCTTCATGCTGAATGTCCAGAAGACAATGAGCTTTGCAAATCACTGACATGCAGAGCTTGATTCCTCACTCCATTGCTCAAAGAGATGAATTTGGGCAAATCTCAGGTATATGGAAACCCTTTATAGTGTGGATTTGCACATGATACTGCTTTATACACTTCACAGTCTTGAGGGAGGTTCCTCTGGTGACACACAAATCCATAGTCCCATCCTGGCAGGTCGCATGGGCTGGGATTGCCCTTGTTATCCCACCAGCAACAGATGGTGCATAAGCTATCTCCCTTATTGCTTGCATTACCCTTGGGATTAACCCTGTCCTGCACAGTTTGTGAATGTGTTTCTGGGCACAAGTCAAGCATTGCACAGGTAATACCAGAATTCAGCTGATTTTTCCTGTGAAGTCGAGTGTGATATTTCAAACCTCACAGGGGAAAAATGTTCATTGGTTTGAAGTTTGGAATTTCTAAGCATTTTCTTTTCTGATGTCATGCAGAAAAAAGTAGTTTACACAAGTGTTTTCATCAGTGGAAAACCTATAAAAGTGTTCCTGGTGCTTTGAATAATTTAAAGGTGTAATTTTGAAGCAGAACATTTCCATATTCAGCTCAGCTATCCATGTCAAATACCTCAATTCATCTGCTCTGAGCAGGTGTCTATTGTCATTGCTGTTTGGGCATGTGTTTTAGAAGTTAATTTTGGAGACGCTACAAGCAGCCTTCTCTCTTTTCCTTCATTTCCATGGAGAAGGGGATTTCCAAAGCACTGTTGTGCAGACCATTAGAGAAACAACCCTCTGCTGACTGCTATCTCTGCTTTTATTTAACTGCAGCTTGGTTGCTTTGATACTTGTTCCAAAACACCTGTAATGGAATAGTTGCAACTATTTTAGTATAACTATGCTGGCAGTTTGCCTCTGGAAATACTTTGGAAAACAGTTGCAGGGAAAGGTTTTCCTCACGCATTGCTCTGAGAACATTTGGTATCCTCTGTTGATTTTGAAATAATACTAATTGCAAGCATTTTAAATGCATATCTGACCTTGGTGAAGCCATGAAACTTGGTTGTGCTGTTCTGATTTGTATACTAATCTCATATAAAAATGAAAACACTGTGTTTCCACAGTGCTAACTCACTCTACTCACCAAGGAGACCTTTGGTTTGGAGCTGATCAATCATGTTGTTTAAACATACATAGTTCCAGAGTGTTGGTTTGCAGAAGATGCACAGCATCAGAATGTCATGAATTTACCTAAATTAAAAAATACTTTCTGCTGTTGCTTGTGGTACAGAATTCCCAGAACCTTGTGACTTGAGTAAGTCATTACTGATGGAGCTATGCAGGCATTCTGACTCACAGAATTTATGATGACATAAAACTTTAGCTTTGCTGATAAACTGTTGTTTTGAAAAATGTAGATGAGTTTGAGCTATTAGCAGCTGCTTGGTTTGAGTTGGAAGGGACCTTAAAGACCATCTCATTCCAGCCCCTGCTGTGGGAAGGGACACCTTCGACTAGACCAAGTTGTTCCAAGCCCCTTCCAACCTGACCTTGAATACACTCATTAGGAAATTCCTGGAAAGCAGAACTCACCTCACTCAATAATAATGTGGTCATGGAAGTTTTATTTTTGAGTAAAACAATCATTCTTATGGGGCTGTGTATTAACAAGAAGGGAAATGCTGTCTCTGCCCCTCTATCTGCTCGGGGTAATGGATGAGATGGGTGAACTGGAGAGGCAGAAGAAAGACTGAGGTAACACTCCAGCCCTTTACTTGGGCACCCATCGGTCCACAGCCAGGCAGAGGTGATCTGTAGGCACTGGGATGAGCTGAGTCACTGGAAAAGGCCTGATGAAGGCTTGGGATGAGCAAATGAGACAATTTTATCAATGTTGACACATCTTCCTTAAGCGAAAACAGGGAAGAGATTGATGTGATGACTATAGAGCATCTGTATAATGCCATTGACATCTGTGGTACTACTTCAGTGCTTAAAAATAGACATTATGTCTAGGCAGCTTTCTGAAATGGATTAAACTTCTTGTGTAAGAGACATTTCATAAGGCAAATCAGCTTCAGACCTCTGATGTTCTATTGTCCCACTGGCCAGGCTGGACGGAGGTTTGAGCAGCCTGGTCTTAGTGGAAGGTGTCTCTGTCCGTGACAGGGGGTTGGAACTAGATGTTCGTTAAGGTCCCTTCCAACCCAAACCATTCTGGGATTCTATGGCAGAAAAGCTTCTGACCCCTTCCCTGGTCTCTTATTGAGGTTGTTGACTGTGTGTGACCAAAGGTAATTGAGCATTAAGGTCTTCACCACTCAAAGACAGTATTCACAAACAGAGAAGTACATCCCTTTACATCAAAGATGACCCAGGTAATACTGAAGAAGTATTAGACGACTTTCATGGGCAGATTTAAAGGGGGAATCTCCAACAAACATGTTCTAAGAGTGGTACTGGTAACAGTTTGCCTAAAAGAGAATAGCTTTTTATTTGATATTAGGACAAAATTCTTTACAGGGAGGGTGGCTGAACATGCAGCAAAGCAAGAGAACTGTTAAAAGGTATTTTTAAAAAATTTTTAATTATTTATTATTTTTTAATTTTATTGGATGAGAAGCTCACCATGAGCTG
>NW_008670809.1:0-358 GCF_000695815.1 Acanthisitta chloris
GAGTCACCAGATGGCACCATGACACCAATGTGCTTTTCCTGCAGTTCCTCCTGGGCGTCTGGGCCAAGGAGCTGAACGCCCGAGAGGACTACGTGAAGCGAGGGGTGCAGGGCAAGCTCAACAGTGCCACGCAGAAGCAGACAGAGTCCTACCTGAGGCCTCTCTTCAGGAAGCTCCGCAAAAGGGTGAGTCCCTTTCCAATCCCACCTCCTCGAGCTTCTGCGTTCAAGCGCCCGGTGCTACTGCCCCTGCCTAAGGCACTGCTGTCCCTGAGGAGTCAGGATCCCAGGGGCTCCAGGGAAGCTGCAGAGGGATCTGTGTTAGGAGCTGCAGGGACAGGACAAGGGGCAATGGGCAC
>NW_008670809.1:402-17946 GCF_000695815.1 Acanthisitta chloris
GGTGGTGAGACCCTGTCCCAGGGTGCCCAGGGAGGCTGTGGCTGCCCCAACCCTGGCAGTGTTCACAGCCAGGTTGGATGAGCTTTGAGAATTAAGGGTTGCATTTTGCACTTTGCCACTAGCTACCAGGTGTGACCACTTTACCTCTCCTGCTTCAGATCCTCCATCTACGTAACACAGATGTTTTCCTTTGTTAAAGTGAAGGTTCAGATTGGGTGTGAGTAGAAATGTTTTCCCTGTTGTGGTGTTGAGGCCCTGGGATATTGCCCAGGGAGGTGGTGCAGTCACCATCCCTGGAGGGGTTTCAGAGGTGTCTGATGTGGCACTGGAGGATCTGGTTTAGGGTTTAGGGGTTCCAGCAGTGACAGGTAAAGGGTTGGACTCAGTGATCTTAGAGGTGTCCTCCAACCCTGATGGTTCTGTGATTCTGAGTTCTCAAGCAATGATAGTTGCTGAACTTTGTGTAAATGCTGAGTAGGATTATGTTCCTGAGCTCCTACTCTGAAGTAAATATGTCTTTTCCTTTCTCCCCTCTCCTGCAGACACTTCCTGCAGACATCAAAGAATCCATAACAGACATTATCAAGTTCATGTTGCAGAGAGAATACGTGAAGGTATGTTTGTTTGCTCTCCTCAGACTGGTTGTAAATGGTTGACTTTATTGCTTCAGCATTCCCATTTTCTTTCATTTTGAGGGTACAGAGCTGGAAATGCAACATCTATTCAAACAAGATGAGAAATGGCTGATAAATGTTAGGCTCCAGGTAGTGTTTGATCCACAGCCTGCCAGAGGACCTTTTGAGGGTTGTGGACCTGCAAAGTTTTGCCAGCATGAAGAGGATTTTTCCTGGGGATGGTTATATATTGAGCTGCAGAGGAATCCTCTGGGAAACCTGATAGTGCAAGGATAAGTGAAGGGGTTGAATGAGTAGTAATAGGGCATTGAGTAATTAATGAGGAATTTATTGAGGCAAGCTGAGGTCTGGTCTGCAGCCAGTGTCCCTTTCTTTGGCTGTGCTCATGTTAGCTGTCCTGGGGAAGGGGAGGGAAGGTAATGGAACATTTTTAGACAAGGTGCTCACTGGAGGAGGCAGAAGATGTGTGGGATACAATATCAAAGGCAGTGTTAGGTTTGTTTGTAGCTGCTTTCAGAACTCAAACACCAGCAGCATTTGCTGAAGTAGCTTGTGCATGCAGAGGAAACTGAGCAGTGTTTTGCCTTCAGGTTTCTTATTATCCCTGTGAGGACTTGGGGTGATCTGTAAGTAAGCAGCAAACCTGCTCTTGGTACTGAAGGAATTCCAGATGGCAAATTTAGTCCAAGTCTTCGGAGAGTGGAGCTGACAGTGTGGGGTGTTGGATAGTGGGGGCTGGTTTGGGGCATTGCTTTTCTTTGCTTGTCATCAGCATGGGGAAATTCCCATTAGGGTGTCAGGGTGTTGAGGCCCTGGGATATTGCCCAGGGAGGTGGTGCAGTCACCATCCCTGGAGGTGTTTCAGAGGTGTCTGATGAGGGACTGGCGGATCTGAGTTAGGGTTTGGGGGTTCCAGCAGGGACAGGTTAAGGGTTGGACTTGATGACCTTAGAGGTCTCCTCCAACGCTGATGGTTCTGTGATTCTAAGAGCTGGGATGGGTGTTGTGACTGTCTTCAGCAGTGCAGGAGGGCCCTGCTGCCCTCCCTGCTTTGCTGAGTGCCCTCCCCCTGGTGCAGGCCAACGATGCCTACCTGCAGATGGCCATCGGGAACGCGCCCTGGCCCATCGGGGTCACCATGGTTGGCATCCACGCGCGCACGGGCCGCGAGAAGATCTTCTCCAAGCACGTGGCACACGTGCTCAACGACGAGACTCAGAGGAAATACATACAGGTAGGTCAGCGTTGGGAATCCACGGTTTGTTCTGAGCTCAGGGGATCTGTGGGAAGGACCTGGAATGGGCCAGGGGCCACAGTTTGGGTCAGGCATAGCATCCTGTCAGTTGGCAGCGTGTCCTGGACCTGAAGGCTCTGCAGTGCTGGCCCAGCAGCTGTCTGGTGGGTGTCTCTGTCCTCACTAACTGGGATCCTGTGTGGATGCCAAAGCAGCTTGGAAGATGTGCTTGATTCTCCTGATGTCCTTCACTGTTCAGCTCATGGTTTAGACATCATGCATGGAATTTACTACCATGAAATACACTCCTGACTATTTCTGCAACAAGAGAAATGTGTTCATAAATGCACTCATGTTTCAGAGGTGTCCTTGACCATGTGGGCTCAGAATTCCAGGTCAGTTTCTCCTGTGCATCCTCATACTCATGTGGTCAACCTTTGGCTGCAGAATTTGTAGCAGTGGTGTTTTTCTTCCCTGACCTTTCAGCACAGTGGGTGGACAGGAAGAAATAAGTCCAGTGTATTTCCCTCTTGCCAGCTGCAGTGTCATTGAGCTGAAGACCTTCTGGCTGCCCTGTGGACCCTGCAGAGCAGCCTCAGCTGTGGCAGGGGAGGTTTGCACCAACAGCTGCTGCAGCATTTCAGCTTCTGCAGGGGTCTGCAAGGACATTCCCCTTCTGCTTCTGGGGCTGCAAGTGGAGCCTTTGGGTTCTCTTTAGCTATAGTTTCTGATATCATAACCCAAAGAAATGTTCTTGTGAAACCAGAGGAACCTCCAGACACTTGGATTCTCTTGTAAGGTTCAGATTGCCACAGGGATTCTGCGTGTTCAGGGTCAGGTTCCAACTGGTGTAAGGCTTGCCCGGAAGTATTTGGTGGAAGAAACAGCTCATCTCAAACCAAACACTGGTGGTATTCCATCTCAGTCAGCCCTGATGTTGCTCTTTCAGTTTGGGTAACTCAGAGGCACGGGGTGGATTGGAAGGACCTGAAAGCCCATCCAGTTCCACCCCCTCTGCCATGGGCAGGGACACCTCCCACTGAAGGCTGCTCAGTATTGGCTGCCTGTGCCCCTTTGCCACTCCTGTAGCAGAAATCTCTCTGCTCTCTAGTGTTGCTTGGTCTCCCTTAACACACCCTGTGGAAGGTAGGACATCTGTGCATTCCCCAGTTTGTCCCTTCTCTGCCTTTGGGATTGAATCTGTGGATCAGGGAAGTCTTTGTGTTCACCTTCCCCCAGTGAATTTTGTATCTTTGCTTCTGAACTACTGAACTCACTGAAGCACCAGGACAAAGTTGCCTTTGGATGTGCATGTTCTTTGTGCTGGTGTAAATGCCAGGCCTGGCTGAGTGTGGTTCGGTCTGGAGCTTGGGGTCTCACCTGGGCTCACAGCATCCCAAACAAGGAGTCTGGTGGTGCTGGCACATACTTCCCATGCTTGCCTGCCTGGGTGAATGGTCTGTCCCTGGGTGAGGAGGAGTGTGATGACAGGCACATGGCTCTGCCCTCTTGGAGTGCAGTGCCACTGCTAACTTGCTCTCCCACCACAGCAGTTTGTTTTCCTCTGTGTTAGCCTCTTCTGCATGGCTCAAAAGAACAAAATCACAGGGTTTCTGTCGTGTTGGTTTTGGCAACTGATGCCTTGACAGAGCTGAAGAGAGAAGTCCACGTTCTGCCTTTGACTGCTGCATCAGTTTGCCCCTGCTGTGTCATGTGCCGTGCCATGTTCTCCTCCTGAGAGTGTTCGGTTCTGCTCGTGGCTGTGCAGCTTCTCTGGGTGTCAGAACCTGCTTTTTGCTCTTCAGAGTCACTCCTAATATTCAGCTTCCCTTTAAATGTCTTGTATCATGATCCTGTTTTTCCTCCCTTGGTGGTGAAGAGGCGTGAAAGCATTACTGAGATCCCGTGATCTCACCAGGTGGGACTGCAACTGTGACCTCTTTGGTTATGCCACAAACTCCTCAAAGAGAACTTGAAACCTGGAATGGAAAAAGCTCCAAAGAAAAGTTCCAACCCCAGAGTAACAGCCTGTTCTGTTTAGTTCCTCTTGTTAGGCTGAAGGATAATGGAGGTTTTTTGGCAGCTGCTGTTTCATTACAGAGTTGTCCTTGCTTTGTTGATTCCTAGGGGCTGAAGAGGCTCATGACCATTTGCCAGAAGCACTTCCCAACGGACCCATCCAAGTGTGTGGAGTACAATGCTTTGTGAGGCTCTGCGGGGGCCAAGACATGTCTCACACTTCGGTCTGCAGGACCCAGGAAGGATGGAAGAGGCAGAGTTTGTGCTTGGACACCAAGGGGAACTCGGGGTGGGCTTTGTGCAGAAGCATCAAGCAGCAGATTTTCTACAGCTTCCTTTGTACAGTGCCCACTCGCTGAGCGTTGTGTGGATCTGGGCCCTGTGCTGAGCGCGTGAGGCAGAGCAGGGGGTGGGCTGGGGAGGGGTTTGGCCAGGCAGGGACCAGGGGACACCCAGTGTGTCTCATCTCACCATGCTGTCCCCACCTGTGGGAGCTCTGGGTGAGACTCAGCCCTGCAGGGACACGTGTGGAGCTTCCCTGGCTGCTTCCAGCCGGAGGCTGCTGGGGATGTGAGGGAGGCAGCAGAGCCTGAGTCCTGGTTATTCTGTAAATATGAAGGCTTTACTGGCTGATCTTTCATGTGGTATTTATCAGGAATAAAAAAAGGTTTGTATATTTCTCAGCCTCAGTGCACAGAGTTTTTGATCTGGAATGTGTCTGATTTGGCTTTTTTTTTGTCTTTTTGGTAATGACATGTTTTAATACAAACCTTCTGGGCTTGGGGGAAGTAATCTTAGGGCTCTTGAGGCTTTCAAGTCCCGTTTTCATACATCTGGAGAAAATTTCAAGCTGTTGGGCACTGCAGAGAAAATAATTAGGACCTCCCATGACTACCAAGAGTATTTCTAGCAGCCACAGATCTTTAGTGTGGTGCCTCCTGCCTGGGGGTGGCAAAGGAACTCGGGGAGTGGTGATGTCTAACTCTGCATAAACAGTGATGGAACTGTGTTAGTTTTGAGCAGAGCCACTGCCTGAAGTGTCAATGTTCCAGTGTGTGGGTTTGTCCAGGTCATCACCTCGACTGGCCCCGTGGAGCAGGACCTGGTGCTCTTCTCTCAAGGAGTTACTCACCTCCCATGTGCTGTGGCACAGTAAGACATGATGCTGGGGGAGCTGTGCTGAAGAAGTACCTTGAGGAACTTCAGGTTCTTCTGGAGACTTGCTTAGCCTCCGAAGTGCCTCTCTGGACACAGGAGGTTTTCAGTCTGGAGTGTCTGACCCCAGAGAAAATGTCAAGAGCTTAACCAGTTCTGAAGTCGTAAAGATGAGGCTGATGGGACCTCACTGGTGTTTGGGGAGTTGTGGGAGAGGCTTGGGCAGATGTCAAGAGCGTGGAAGGGTTTCATTAGCACTGGTGTCTGGTGATTTTTTTTTTTGGGTAGATATTACAACAGGAAACATTTATAACTGCAACTTTATCCCTCTCCCCACCCAGGCCATTTCCTGAGCTGCCTCTAAGTCTTCATGCTGAGTTTTGTACTCTGTAAGTAATTGAGGAACAGCATTGTCTCTTGTGCAGAGGAGCTGTAATTACCCAGGAAATGCAGAGTGAGTATCAGGGGGTGGTTTAAGGAATGTTGTATCCTCTGCTTTAGAGGGAAGTGGATTCCTTGCAGTGTCTGTCACAGCACTGCGTGGATTTCCCCCTGCTTTGACATCCCTGGGGTGGCACCGCTCGGGGAGCTGAGGAGCTGAGTCCTTTCTCAGGGCATAGCTGGGTAAGAGCTTCCAGCTGTCCAGCACGTGTGAGCCAGCCCTGGGGCTGGGGCTGGGCTGACACAGCTGCTTCCCATCACGGGCTGAGCGGGGCTGGAAGGCCCCAGATCTCAGCCTGCAGAGGGGTAGGGAACTGCTGCGTGACACGTTTGTGGGAAGGGGATGGTTCAGCTCAGCAGTTTAGGCTTCTCCCTCTGGGCTGCTCCAGATGTTTATTGCTGATAATCCCTGCGTCGGGCAGAAATAGCTCTGTTGGATCTCGAGTCCTGCAGCCTCAGGCTGAAGTTGTGTGTTAGCCGTGGTGGTGTCTGGAGAGGTTTGGGGACTCCCCTGGGTGGCTGTGGCAGCCCCTGACCCTTCCCGAGCCTGCAGGGGGAAGGGGCTGTGTGAGGTGAGCTCACACTGCACCATCCCTGCCCGACAGAGGTGTTACCATGCCCGATGGTGGTTAATTGGCTCTAATTCCCTGTCTGCTGCTTGTGTGTACTGCTGGAAAGGCTCTTTGGTGTGTGTGGGATCAGTTTGTTTGGCTGGAGGAACTGGGTCCTGCTATAGAATCACCATCATAGATACAGTTCTGCCCAAAGGGTGAACCTGGATGGGATGTAAAGGGAAAAGAGTGCTCCAGGTGCTGGGCCTGGGGGTGAGAGCACAGTGAGGTGCCTTCCACGAGGGCTGGCACAGGGTCAGTGCTGGGGCCGAGGCTGGAGCAGCCAGAGCTGCTGGGGGAGCTGCCTGCAGCAGTGTTGGGAGCCCCTGGCAACACCTGAGCCAAGGTCCTGAGTTCGAGGGGTGTCTGAAAACCTCCATCACAGCTGGTTTGTCCCACCCCAAACCCTCCCGGGGAGCTCCTGCACCCCGTGGTGCCCATCACTCTGGGGTGGTGCCACTGGTGGCTCCCTGTGCAGTGTGTGGCTCGGGTGGATGGTACAGGAGACTCTAAGGTGGGAAGAGGCTCCCTGGGGAACAAACGGGAGGTGCAGGAAGTGTGGGAGATCCCATGTGAGAGCTGTGGCTGTTGGGAACTGCCTGTGCTTCAGGAGAGGTTCAGAGAGCCCTGTCCTCTCAGGACAGTCTCTGCCAGGTGGGTTCCCTCAGGAATGTAACCTGGGAGCACTGGGAAGGTGCTGGTGCTCTGGCTGGTGGCACAGCTGTTGGCACCACAGCCTGGCAGCTCCGTTCACTCAGCATTACCTGGTGGTCCCAAGGTGTGTGGGATGTGAGTGTTGCTCTGGTGACTCTGGAGGTTGGGCAGTCAGTCCCTGTGGGTCCTGCTGAGCCCCAGGACAGTGCAGGGTGGGTGTCCTGGCCAGCTGTGAGCACATCTGTGTGTGGTGTCCCCAGGTGAGCACTGCCCTGACCCCCAAAGAGAACACTGCCAAGGTTCCTTTTGAAAATGCTTTAATAAGGAAGTGTTGACAACACCGTTTTGCAAAATGTAAAGGTAACTATACAAATTCTTAATACAAAAAGAATAAATTAAAAGCAGATCTTTTTTAATTCTGCAACTTTTTCTACAACATACATTTTTTTTTTCCTTGATTACGGCTGAACAGAATCCAGTAAAATCATTTCCCATGCTCTAAAGTCAATTTCAGGAGAGATCTAATGTTGGTATTTTTTTTTAATTCTTTTTTTTTCTTTTTCTTAAACTAGAGAGTCCATTTTACACAACTTGTAATAAAACTATTGACATTAATATATATGTAAAACTTTACATCTAGTTAACTAAGCAGTAACTGGTCATCTGATAGCACCTGAATGGGGTCGGCTATGCCTGGAACTAAAACTAGGACAGAGTGAGAACAAACGGGACTGGTTCAACATTTCCAACACTTGACTGCATGTAACAGCATTGCAAAACAAGCCCTGGCCCCAGCCTGGGGCTCGGGAGGTACCAGAGGGCAGGAGGGGCTGACTCAAGTGCTTGTCTCTAACACCTATTTATAGCCCTCTCCGTGTTAGACTTACTATGTTAATCTCACACGATTAACATTTTATGTACATCTGTGTTTAATTGAATGGAGCTAAACAGTAAAACCTGTTTTACTTAATCTGTCTTTACTACCAGACTGGCTGCTCAGTGTGCCTCGCTGCAAACCTGGAAAGCAGAACACAAAGCAAAACTCAATCCGTTTCTAGGAGCTTTCTCTTCTTCCTCTCCACTGCAGCCTGCTTGCAATTCAGGCTCACCATGCCTGTTCCTTCGTTTCAGGGCTGCCACCCTGTAACCTTTGCTGCAAAACTGCAGAATTCCGTGTCTCGCCGTGCCCAGAGGCCTCTCGTGCCACTGCTGTCAAGTTCTTCTTAATTAAAGGAAGGTACAGGAAAAAAAACCAACCCCAAACCACTTACCAGGGAAATTAAAAAGAAAACAGACAGTTGCTCAGAGCCCCTAAAAAAATCCTTGGGCTAAATTACTGCTGCTTAATTTGGTGCTCAGTTAATCCTTTCACTTTGGCTGCCCAATCTTATCAGCAAATGTCATTAATCAGTACTATCTCTTAGCCAGCTACAAATCCCATTAGGATCGTGAAATGATTCCCAGGAAGACCCCAAAGCACAAAGAGATGGTGGAAACAGCATTTGGCATGTCCAGGTAAGGGGTCCCCTCTCAGCACTGGCTGTTCTTCCCGGGGTGAGCCCCAGGTTTTGTGGCACCTTTGAACACCCCTTGGCAGTGTTTTGGTTTGTTTTCCAGAGGGATAATTCACTTATGCTTCACGGGTGAACATGGATGAGTTTCCTTATCATAGACTCACGGAATGGTTTGGGTTGGAAGGACCTTAAAGATACCTCATCCCAGCCCTGTCCTGGGCAGGGACACCTCCCACCAGCCCAGGGTGCTCCAAGCCCAATCCAATCCTGGCTCTGCATGGATTTATTTCCCTGGAGAAGTGAGCAGCCTTCACATGGTGTCACATGGTGCCCAGGCCGTGCCCAGCACAGGGAGCCAGAGCCACAGAGCTATTCGCATGAGCCACGCGTGAGTCTTTGGAAACCCCTTGTCTTTCCCAGCCTAATCACCACCAACCCATTCTCTTTTACAGCCTGGAGTGCAGTTTTCCAGCAACCCTAATCCCCAGAGGTGTGGCAGCCCCCAAGTCGTGGTGTTGCCTTCCAAACATTTTGCCCTACTTTGTCTGGTAGACGCTGTTGTTGTTCTTGGAACACTCTCTCACACACACACACACACACACACACACACACTCTCTCTCCCACTGGTTCTCTTCCTTTTTCCTCACACTGAAGCTGACTTCAGTGTCTGCTTTTCCCCAGGTAACCCCCAGCAGTGGCAATAAAAACAGCATAGCACCGCGGTGAAGCCAGACGTGCCAGCTTCAGCATCCCCCCAGTGTGCCCTGCTTGGGCACGGGGCCTGGGACAGGTCCATGGCTTGAGTGTGTAAAGCATTGCTCAAAAGGACGTGTAAACTCGCAGCTCCTCCCACGGCACATCCGGTGGGTGCTCCTGGCAGGGGAGGGCTCAGCTGTGTGCTGGGTGGCCGAGCCCCTCACTCACAGCCTCCCCTCCCTGCCAGGCTGGTTCTCCCACCCTGCCGAGCCCTTTGCTACACTGCTGCTAGGGAGGGGAGAGGAGAGGGCTGATCCCCCACTGCCATGTGCTCTCCCTGGGATTCCGTGGGAATGCATTGTGCAGGAATCCCTTCTGATTTATTGGCTGTGTCTGTGTAGAAAGGTGGTTTTTTTGGCAATTTTCATCCTTATCCAAGCAACCAGCAGGACCCCAACCTCTCCGGGTATCGGTGTGCGCCCTGTGCCAGCCAGAGATGCTGTGAGTGCAGAACTTGCCTCTGCCCAAGGGGATGTCTCTGGGAGCCTTGGTGGTCAGTCTGATCGGAGCCTGTGGCCAGCGATGCTGTGGCACCAGCCCAGGCCTCTGCTGTGTTACTCCTGTGGGTGGCTCCAAGCAGAGAAGGAAGTGCTGTTTGATAGGAGGTGGTTGTGTCTGCCTTCCAGTTCAAGGAGGGAGGTGATCTTGTAGCTGGAACCTGCCAAGCAGACTCGTCCTGCCAGTGGTGGTGGTGTGGTGATTTTTGGCAGTGCTGATGATCTTGTAGCTGGAACTTGCTGAGCAGCTCGTCCTGCCAGTGGTGGTGGTGTGGTGATTTTTGGCAGTGCTGATGATCTTGTAGCTGGAACTTGCTGAGCAGCTCGTCCTGCCAGTGGTGGTGGTGTGGTGGGTTTTGGCAGTGCTGATTTGACACATCTCTGGTGTGGTAGGATTTTTTGTGTCACACTTTTGGGCCTTTCAGAACTTATGGTGTCCATTTCTCAGCCTCTGTCTCATCCCTCTCCCTCCCACCCCCCTTTAAACTAATGCTCTGTTGGCTTCAGCTCACAGAGGTCATGGAACTCTCGCTGCTGTCGCAGCTGTGGAGCACTAGATCTGATGGAAGCCTCGAGAGACCTCCATGTTTGGATTTCAAGCTCCTGCTGGGGTGGCTGATCCTCTCTCCTGCTGCCCTGGGGCCGTGGGCAGGACCTGGCACTGGTGGAGTCTCAGGGCCAGTGTTCCACAACTGTCATCTTGAATTGCATCGTGAGAAAAGTGCTTAGAGTTGAAGCTGGTGCTGGGTGACAGTGCATCTGGGTAAGGCAAATGAGAGGCAGTGAGGTGATCTCCGAATGGCATTGATGTGAGTAACTTGAGGTCAAGGGTTCACACTAGAGTCCCAGGCTTGGCTTTTTCCTGCCCATACCACTGGACATCTGCTAATTCTGGATAGAGGGGAGAATCCAGGAAACAGCTATCGTTGTAGTTCCTGCAGGAGAGAGGGAAGTTTGTTAGGACAGTGAGGGCTCCTGGGGGGTCAAACCAGGAGCATAAAACGTGGGTGGAGAAGCACACAGGATCCTCACAGACCCCACAGGTACCCCCAGGCTGATGTGTGGGGTGGGCTCAGCGTGCAGGGCCCTGCTGTCACCCACTGTGCTCTTGCCCTTTCAGCCATGGACTGTATAGCCTAGTGGGAATGTGGAAGGAGGAGGGTGGTGGTTTCTTTTTCCTTAGCACTTCTGCTCTGGGCAGGGACTTGCATCACCTGCCAGTCCCAGAGTGATGTGGCTTTCCAGGGATGGAGCAGGAGAGCATGCCAGGTCGGATGTGGAAAGGACCATGCTCTGTTGTAGGTGGCCCAGTCCTCATCTCGGGGCTTGTCTCCTGAGCAGCCACTGCTCCTGTCTGCCTGGGTGTTGTTTGCCTGCCCTGAGCAGACACTTGGTGAGAGGTCTCTTTGCTGTTGCTGTTAGGAGCTTTGATCAGGATCAGCTCCTGGCTCAGGCTGCAGAGCTCCTTGCCAGAGGTCAAAACCTGCATCTTTTGGAAAGTGACTGCTCTATCTGGGCAGTAACAGCCAGAACTGATGTCTCTCCCTCACACTTCGATTTGAACCAACTTCCAGACTAGAAATTGTTTCGAGGACAAAGGTGGGAGATGCATTTTCTGTTTGCTGTGGGATTCTCCCTCCTCCCTCCGTTCCCTCCACACCAGATGCAGTTCCTGCTTCCTCTGCCCTGTTTTCCACCTGTTTTCCCGGGGATTGGTGACTGGGAGGAACCTGAGCACAGGCATCACCCCTTGCATGCTAAAGAGCCTTTTGTTTCCCAGCTGGGTGCTGGAGGATGGAGGTTTATGGGCTCGGAATGCTTGGCACATGCCAGCTGTGAACGGTGGTAGATTCAAATGAGAGTGTCAGACAGTTTAATTAGCACAGAAATACTCTGAGGGGGTTTTTGTTCCCTCTGCCTTCCCACAGGAACAGGGCCAGGGCTGACGCCTCACTCAGCAGCCCCAACTCGGTGCTGGGAGGGAGGGGAAGGTGCTGAGTGCCATGGCCCAGCCCTGCCAGGCCCCTGCTGACCTGTCCCTGCTGTGCTGGGACCTGCACTCCCCTGCTCTCTGTGCCCCTGCACAGACCAGCTGGAGAGGCACAGAGCAGCTTCCCAGTTGTGCTCCCACGAGCTGAAGGAAGCCTTGTCAGCAGCCAGAGTGGCACAGAGTGAAAGGGCTGCCCCAGGGGGACAGGAGGGGCTGGTTATTCCCACTGTGCTCACGGGCTGTAAGGCAGGAGGGGGAAAGAACAAAACGTTCCCTTACTATACCTCTATTCATCAGTACTTTGGTGGGTTGGAGACTGAGACTCATCCATAGTGGGTGAGTTGTCTGTTGCTTCTCTGAACAAAGGAGAGCAAAAAAAGGAGGAAAGGAGAGAGGAAATGTTAAAGAAAAGAAGTGACACAGACATTGTTATGAGCTTATTAATCCAGTGAGGAAACAAGTTGATGAATCATCTACAGAATAAGTTAGTGACACACAAACATATTGAGGAGAACTGAGTGTGTTGAGCTGTGCTGGGTGGACACAGCCTGTTCCTGCAGTGGGGGAGTCTGGGCCGTGCCCCTAATGCCAAACTGTACCTGCTCTGGCACAGCCTGTTCCTGCAGTGGTGGAGTCTGGGCTGTACCCCTAATGCCAAACTGTACCTGCTCTGCTGTGTTTGTACTCTGCTCAGCCATGGGGTAAGTGCTGAGTTGCCTCCAGTTCTCTCTGCACTGCCTGTTGGTGCAGGGCCCAAGCTATAACTCCAGGTAACTCCACTGTCACCAGCTGAGAATTTGGCTTGGTGCATTTTTGCTATGAGAGACAGGGTGCAGGGCTTATCTCGACTGGAAAAATGAGAGAAGTTGGGATTATCCAAGCAGATGTCTCAGCTGGCTCCTCACCAGTGTTACTGCTGCTCATCATGGAGATGTGTGAAAGAATTAGGGTTGGGATGGAGGCTGAGATTTGAGTCTAGACTCAACCCCTCCACACTGGACACTCCAGTGTCCGGTGAAGGTAGAGGCTCTAGATTTGAGTCTAGACTTAACCCCTCCAGACTGGACACTCCAGTGTCCGGTGAAGGTAAGTGTTGCTCTGCCTACCTTGCTGTCCCCTGACCCTAGGTGAAATGGGAGCAGGAACACCTCCCTGTTCTCCAGCTGGAAGCTCATGCACAGGCCATGTGAGGCTGGATGTCAAATGTCTGAATTTAAAGTGCAGGTAAGGCCTAAGGGGTTGTGTTGTTTCTCCTTCATCTCCAATTTAAAGTGCAGTCACAAGCAGTGTTGGAGGAAAGCCAGAGGTCAAACCTGGTGCTGGGTGACCAGGAGAAATGACAGAGCATGAGGTTTTGCAGTGACTGCACAGGAAAATGTTGGCACAGGCGTGAGTCCCAGTCCACGACTCAGGGCACTGGAGCTGTTTGCCTGGTCGGGGGACCAGGGTGTTTTGAGGACTGTAGTGTCAGATCTAGCTGATCTCACCAGAATGAATTTAGAGGGAAATCTGGGATGTGCTGAGCCAGGCAGGGCCTGGAAATGACCGACAGTTCACGTGGCAGGACAGAATGGCAGGTGATTGCTAGAGAATACCCACGGGAGCTTGCAGAGGAATGTTTGTTTGCTCCTGGAACTCCCTGCCAAGGAACCCAAGCACTGCATTTCCAGCAGCAACAGCTGCCTGTGTGTGACAACTCACTCACACCCTGGTGAAGCACCTTCACCTTAGTGACAGCTGGAAAGAGAGGCACTTGAACAGTCCTGGAGGCACATTGCCAGGGAAAACTGAGCAGGAAAGTGTGAGTGCTGCACACACAGGTAGGGCAGGACTGACCCTTCCCTTCGCCACAAGGACCTTGCTGTGCACAGCAGTGAGGCTGCTGAAAACGAATACCAGCTATTTCAACGTGTGGGAAACAGGAGGAACCTGCAGGACCCCTTTGCCCGTGGCCACTCACCCAGTCTGCCAGCTGAGGAGGTGGTGGGGACTGCCCGGCGGCGTGGCTGCCAGCTCGCTGGACGGCGTGGAGCTCCTCTGGCTGTGAGGTAAGGCAGCTGCAAAAGGGTGGAGAACAGCTGGTGAGGGCACAGGGCTCAGACCAGCAGAAACACGCCTGGCTCTGAAGATTTCAGAAGCCACACCTGCCTCTCACTGGGCACTTCTAGGAGTTTGGCTTTGCTGACACTCCTACTCTGGGACCAGAGGCAGGATCACCTTACCTGAACAAAGAAGCAAGCTGGACTGAAAATGGACCATGGCTAGTGTTTCCTGGGGGAGTTTCCCCAGTGAGGGTCTAGCTAATAAATCCACCTGACCAACCTTTCCTCCTCAATTCCATGCAGTGTTGTCCCTCCAAGTTTAACACGTGCCTGAAGTCTGATCCTCTCGAAGGACATGGTGATGTCCAACAGCCCTAGGGGCTAGGGCTGATCAGTTGCAGTGATGTGATGCTTCTACTGGCATTCCCTTCTCTGCTGCCAGATGACACTGGTTCTGATCTGCTCCTTGGAGCCCCTGAGGGCAGTGTCCTCTCACAGCTGTAGCTGGGCATGGGCTCTGGATGCAGAACCAACCTGTGCTGCCGAGGGGCCAGGACAAGCTGTGACCATGGGATGCTTACCCTGGTCACATTCAGGTTTAAAGACCCAGCTGAGCAGGGAATGGATGGACTGACAATGGTTTTCACATGTTCTCACCCCAAACCCACCACTTTCCTGAACTGGTACAGTTTCCAAAGCTAACCAAGGCAAAACTTCCCAATGTTCAAGGGGTTTCTGTTGCTATGTGGAACAGAAATGGCCATTAATCAAAGGGAGAAGGACATTTTCATAGGGAGACACAGGATGGTTCCAGCAGCTACTCGGTTATGCCTTGGCCCATGCTTGGTCCTCCTATGAGTGCTGGAATCACACCTGAAACAGTCTCTTCTTGTGCAGCTCCCAGGAGGAGCCTGTGTCGAGCTGCCTCTGAGCCCACACAGGGAGCACAGGCCCCACTGGTGCCCACCATGTGCTGGGAGCCTTGCTGGGGTGACAAAGGTGACAGCCAGTGCTGCTGGGTGTGCCCAGGGAGGCCACGAGGGGCTGGAGCAGGGTGTCCCCACCGAGCTGAGGCATGTGGAAGGGTGGCCAAGGGTGCAAACTCCAGTTAACCAGCAACCCTGTCCACGTGGGGCTGGGCCTGGGTGTCTGGCCAGTCCTTGGCCTGTCCACACTGGCTTGTCCAGCGGTGACTGATGGCCAGTAAATATTTGACCTGGGGCTGTTTCACAGCACTCTGTGACCTTCTCAGTGTGATGAATTCGACTTTTCTTCCCGTCTAATATTAACAGCCCAGAGAGGTGCAGAGCTCTGTGCCTGACACAGGGGCCTAGCACTGCACAGAGGCAGGATGTTCTCACAGAGCTATCTGAGCTGCCTGGGAGCACTGAGTCTCAGCAGTGCACAGATGTCATTGCTCAAACATCTGAACAGTCTGGGGCTGGGATGGCCCCACTTAACCTTTCTCACACTTTGGGTGTTTCATTGAGCAGTGTTCAAGGCCAGGTTGGATGAGCCTTGAGCAACCTGCTCTGGTGGGAGGTGTCCCTGCCCAGGGCAGGGGTTGGGAATGGATCATCTCTAAGCTTCATTCCAACCCCTAAAATTCTGTGAGTCTATGATTCCTAGTCTGTGCTGAGGCCCTGCTTGCTTCACGCCACGAAGAGTGATGCCCCCATGGTTTTGTGACCTTCAGCCCCCAGTGCTGCCACCCCAAATCCAACTGAGGATGGGCTTGGCCATAACAGGCCATCAGCTGCTCCCTGCCCTTTGAGCTCGCCACTGCAAAGGGATGACTCCCATGGGCAAACAGGAGTGTCCTGGCAAGGTCTGCCCCTCGGTGTTACAGCTCCAGGCTCGGTGAGCAGCACACGGAGTCAGAGCACAGGGTCTGGCACTGCTCCCAGGTGTCCCTGTCTGGGCTCACACACAGACACACTCCAGGCTGTCCCTCCCCCGGGCTGGGCTCTCACCTGACGTCGCTTTACACATCTGAGGCATTCTCGTGACCCGGCTGTGAGCCACAAAGGTGCTCTGGGAGGATGTGCTGTACTGGGAGCTGCTGTCGGAGGAGGTGGAGCTGGTGTGGGACAGGCGGCTGTGCTCCCTGTGCGTGGAGCGCTGGTACCAAAAAAAAAAGTCCTGCCCGAGCCCTTCTCCTGGCCCTCCCTGCCCAGGGATGGAGTCCTAATGATCTGCGAGCGCGACGGGGTGAGCCTGACCGAGTCCACCTCGTCCCCGTGCCAGTTCTCCTTGAACATGCCTCCCGCCGTGTAGGAGTTGGAGGTTTTGAATTGTGCTTTCACGCTGTAGTGTCCCTCCTGGTCGTTCTCCAGGCTCCTCACCACCACGGGCGTGGAGCTGCCCTCGATGTACAGGGGGTACTCCTTGATCCTGTACTGGGAGGAGGGCTGGCTCTGGCTGTGCAGGTACACCCGGTGCTGTCCCGTGCCGTTCCTCGCGGCCAGGTTGGGCATACTCCCTGAATTGGAGGAGACCAGGTTGCCCGCGGATTTGTGCCTCTGCCTCTGCCGCTCTCTGGCTTTCGACGGGGAATCCTCTGCCAGGGTGGAGTAGTTGGGGTTCATCTGGGCAGGGTAGTAGTGCTCGGAGCTGGAATGGCTGGTGCAGGAAGAGCAGTCGTCCATGGGGTCAGAGCCATTACTGCTACGAGTCCTTGGGGTGTAGAAGTCAGGGCTCCCCGTCTCATTTTCCGAGCCCAGGAGCTTTCCCTGTGACTCCAAGCTGGAGCTCCGGTGTCTAAAGTGCTGAGCTAAGCTGTGCAGTCTGGTTGGGCTGATGTCTACTGACCTGCAGGTGCCAAGAAACAAAGCCAGGCTGGTTCATCACCAGGACACAGCACTCCCCATCCCTGCAGGCACACACTGGCACTGGGCACTGCTGCCTGCACTGCAGTCTGCTCCCCTGCCCCAGGGCTTGGCACCACTGCGTCCTGTTCCTGTCCCTCCCCGGTCCCCTTGGCGCTGACATGCATCCTGCAGCACCACGGGGGGCACAAACCCTTGCCCAGCCCAATTCCTCTGTGGCTTGCCCAGTCTGAAGGGTGAAAGCTGTTGACCCTCAGCCCTGGGTTTGCCGGCGGAGCTGGACCAGCACTGCTTCCCCCAGTCTGCATGGAGATGGCCACAAAAGCAAAACAGCAATGAAGCTGAACAGTTTGTAGAACACCTGCTGAAAATTGCAGTCAAAAGGGGCCACACATAAAATTACCACCCTGACACACTTCAGCTCATTCTGTCAGCCCTGGGCTGACTCTGCTGCCACCAGGATCCCTGGGTGGGATCTGTACAGCCTCTCATTCTTCACACATCACAGATGCAAACATTTCATCCATGACAGAGTGAGCACTGCTCAGCATTTTGCTTCAGACAGGAAAAAACACGTTCCCTCCAGCTGGACTCATGGAGGAATTCACTGCAGAATTTAGCAGCAGCACCACATGTATTTTAAAAGTGGCTTTGGGTTTGTAGAGCCTATAAACAGCCCCTGAGGTGAAAGGCCCCGAAGCCTGGTCACTTTGAGGGAGGTATGAGGGGCAGGGTCATGTTTGTCTGAAGGGATTTCAGGAGAAATTCCCTACTGGCAACATGAGTCTCTCATGTCAACAGGACCAGGCTGTGTCCTGTCCTGAACTGGGAATTAGCTCACATCCCAGGGGAAGGATGAAGAGGTTCCCATGTCTCATTCCCCATCTCTGGCATGTGCCAGGGATTTGGGTCAGTGGGTGTTGGGGCAGCAGCTGCTGTGAGCTACATCCCAGAGCTTCTGCAGCCGCCAGAGGCCGAGGCCAAGCCCTGCCCAAGCCCTCAGACAATCCACCATCCTTCCCTTCTCAACACTCTGCCAAACAACACTGAACACGCAGCAGCAATCACATAGTGCTGGGTATCATCTGTGTGGGCTGATCATCAGCCAGAACAACAAACATCTCCCACCCTGCCCGGGGAGGCAGTGACTCCTCTCCTGTGGGTCAGA
>NW_008670809.1:18438-26217 GCF_000695815.1 Acanthisitta chloris
CGTGGATGGCATGCTGGACTGGGAGTTCCAGTGCGGGAGGCTCCGGATGGGGCTGTTCTGCAGGGAGCTGCTCCCTCCGGCCTCGGCACAGCTCCCGCTGCTGGGGAAACGCTTGTGGCTGCGGCAGAGGAACACGCTGAGCTGCGGGAAGTGCCCCCACACCTCTCTCCCCATCCCCGGCGTGTGCCAGGGATTTGGGTGGGTCAGTGGGTGTTGGGGCAGCTGCTGCTCTGAGCTGCATCCCAGAGCTTCTGCAGCAGCCAGAGGTCAAGGCCAAGCCCTGCCAAAGCCCTCGGACAATCCACCATCCTTCCCCTCTGAATGCTTTGTAAGACACTACTGAGATACCCAGCAGCAATCACACGGTGCAGCATCTTTAGGGCCTGTCCACTGGCCAGAGCACCAAAAAGCTCCAGCTCTGCCAACTGGGGAAAGGCAAGTGGCTTCTGGCTATCACCAAACTCTCCCAGCCCAGCTATGGAGAATCTCCCCCTGAACCTCAGCAGGGGCCTCCAACCCCCTCAGCAAAGCACCCCCAGTCACACTGCTCCCTGCTGCAAGCAAGGAGGGTGATCTCAGAGCCAGCAGGGTGGAACAGCAAGCTCTGTGGAGGTCACAAAGAACCTGTGCCTCCAGTGTATGCCCTTGCAGGGTCTAGGCTGAGTTTTCAAACCACAGAATCATAGAATCAACCGGGTTGGAAGAGACCTCAAAGATCATTGAGTCCAACCCTCCCGTGGTCACTAGCCCATGGCACTAAATGCCACATCCAGTCTCAGCTTGAAAATCTCCAGGGATGGTGAATCCACCACCTCCCTGGGCAGCACATTCCAATGCCTGAGCACTCTCTCCGTAAAAAATCTCTTCCTAATATCCAACCTAACCCTCCCCTGGCAGAGCTTGAGTCTGTGCCCTCTTGTCCTGCTGCTGGTTGCCTGGGAGAAGAGACCAAGCCCCACCTGACTCCAACCTCCTGTCAGGGAGTTGCAGAGGGTGAGAAGGTACCTGTCCAATTTCAGTTACCCTCCAAAGTGAAGGGATTTAGGCCAAGTGATGCCAGTGCCTGAGGTGACCCAGTTTCCTGGTAAGGGACAGCTCACACTGGGAGGGCTCACACCCGTCCTGAGAGCAGAGAGCACCTCTGTGCTGGGGCTCAGGGAGATGTGGCTCACCTGGAATGGCTGTGCGAGGAGCGTTTCTTGACCTTCTCGTAGGGCTCGTCCAAGGATGACTCACTCCACATCTTGGGTTTGATGGGAGACTTGTCGTAGTCGTTGCGGTGATAATGCATTTGGCGCAGACCTTCCAGCGACTGGGGAGGAGGAGGTCGGTTGTGCAGTGGTGGGCGGGGAGGGAGCCCCTTGTGAGGGGACTGCAGGGGGGAGATTGTGCTGGTGACCTGAGAATCCTCTGTGGAGAGAAGGGAGAGAGAGCTGATGGCTGTGTGACACCTCCAATGGCAGCATGAGCCACAGAGGAGAGAAGGTTGTGTGGATAGCTCAGAGCACCTTCCAGGAGCTGAAGGGGCTCCAGGGAAGCTGCAGAGGGATCTGTGTTAGGAGCTGCAGGGACAGGACAAGGGGCAATGGGTACAAATTAAAAGAGAGAAATTTACGTTAGATCTTAGAAGTTTTCCCTATTCTGGTGGTGAGACACTGTCCCAGGGTGCCCAGGGAGGCTGTGGCTGCCCCAACCCTGGCAGTGTTCACAGCCAGGTTGGATGAGCCTTGAGCAACCTGCTCTGCTGGGAGGTGTCCCTGCCCAGGGCAGGGCTTGGGGCTGGGTGAGCTCTGTGCTCCATTCCATACCCTAAAATTCCATGATTCCATGACCCAAGGGGACACCCTCACACCTCCAGAGCCTGCTTCCCTGCCCCCTGCCCCTGGCTGTGTTCAGGAGCACCTGAACTTTAAGAAGTGCACTGGCTGGCATGCCTGTGTCAGGAGAGAATGGCCAGCAAGACCATGTGATACGCCGAAATGATGGAAACCCTAAGGGAAAAATAAGGAGCCATCCTGGGACTGTCTTTTGAGAGAATTTGGGGCAGTGACCACAGCAACATTCACTGCTCCAGGCCTGATGTCTGACTCCAAGGAGGAGTCAGGGGAAACCAAGTGGGTTTGCTACTGGGAAGTGTGAGTGGAATACAGACAGAAGAGTTCCTCCACTGGAGTGTCAGTCAGGAGGTCACACATCCCTCCCTGCTCTCCAGAACACTCAGATCCAACATACCGTCCTCGAGAACAAGGGCATCTGACAGGGAGCTGTCTTCACTGGCAATGTTTCCTTCTGAGGGGAAAGAAAGAGAGATGGTTAGATGGTCCTGCAAATGACAGTGACTGAGTGCTGAGCTGCACTGATCTCTGTGCACTGAGCCTGAGCCTCGAGCAGTCACCCACATCCTCCTCCTGGCAGAGCTGAGAGGCAAATTCCTACAGACAACTGAGTCAGCCCGTGCCAAGCCTGGAATGCTTATGTCTCAGGCCCTAAGGGCCTCTGGGTTTGCTATGCACCTGAGAGTGATCACCCTGTTGCTAACTGAAGGCTCACACCAGGCACCATTCTGTGTAATCCAGGGAGAAGCCTCTGGAGCACTCTCTACAGCAGCAGGAGAAGCTCTCGGGTCTCTGGGCTGTCTCCCCCATCCTGTGTGCTCACAGCTGTCTGCTGTCCCTGGCTGCAGTGCAGTTTGGTACCCAGCTCACAAACACAGCAGCTCTAATCTCAGTTCCTGCCACAAAGGCACAGAGAAAACCTCTGCGAGTCAAAGGAAAGGGCAAAGTCAGCAAGGGAGAAGGGACCTCGGCAGAAAGTTAATGGATTTTGTGAGAAAGCAATCAACAACCCAGGAAACCATGGAGTGCGCTGAGAATTACACCGTGAAACAGAAAGGAAAGAAGCATTTGAACACAGCAGTGACACTGCTCCCACTCTGATTCCACAGATGCCTTTGAGCTGGGGGAGCTCACCCCAACCTGCTGACACTGAGCACAGCTGTGAGCTGCTCTCAGGGGATGTTAGCAGAGAGGTGACAAAGCAGCACAGCCTGCAATGCTGACACACCTGTCATCACACTGTGCAGCAGCACACCCCAACACCCTCAGACAGCACCCCTGGGGCTCTCCAGGCAGGAGAGGGGAGATCTGTGCCCCGGGGCAGCACTGTGCTCCCTGCCCTGCGCAGTCGCTCACCATCGATGATCAGGGAGGCTCTCTGGGTTGGCTTCTTCCCAGACTTGATGCGGTACTCATTGATGGCATTCTCGATCTCCTGCAGCTTCTTCAGAGCATTCAGGTAGGAGGTTTTCCTCTGCTTCTTCAGCTTCTTGCTGACGTTGGGGTCGCTGGCCAGGCGCCGCGCGGCCTCCGTGATCTGCGACTGGATGGCAAACTCCCTCTCCAGGCGCTCCAGCTCTGCCTCCTGCGGACAGCAAGAGGCCTCTGGCTACCAGCAAACCCCCTGAACCTCAGCAGGGGCCTCCAACCAAGGCTCTCCCTCAGCAAAGCACCCACAGTCACACTGCTCCCCTCGTCCCAGAGCCTCCCTGAGCATCCCCATCTCCCCTGCTCACACGAGTGCTGGCTCGGCTGCTGGAACAGACACCCCATGCAAGGAGGACATGTGTGCTCCAGTCCCAAGTCTGCTGTGCTCTTTGGCTTTTCATGCAGCTCAATATGTTGATGTCAGGAGAAATGTTTTCCCTGCTGGGAAAACTGGGATATTGCCCAGGGAGGTGGTGCAGTCACCATCCCTGGAGGTGTTTCAGAGGTGTCTGATGTGGCACTGGAGGATCTGGGTTAGGGTTTGGGGTTCCAGCAGTGATAGGTTAGTGGTTGGACAGCTTTGCTTGGCACCCACCGAACACCTTGGGGTACAAAGGGGCAAAGATGGGCTAATTCCTCCCTGTCAAAATCCAGGGGAGAGTGTGAGCTGAAGGAATTATGGGCTGCTGCAACTGATCCCACCAGAAAACTGTCTCCTCAAGCTGCAAGCAAGGAGGGTGATCTCAGGGCCAGCAGAGTGGAACAGCAAGCTCTGTGGAGCTCACAGAGAACCAGTGCCTGCAGGGTCAGCCCTTGCAGGGTCTGGGCTGAGTTTTTAAATGCAGCCAAGAGGTTCTGTCTAATTTTAGTTACCCTCCAAAGTCGAGGCATTTGGGGCCAGTTTATGCCAGTGCATCAGCTGATGTAGAGTTCCCTGGCCTGCAGCAGGACCCCAAGCTCTGAGCTTCAAAGTACTTGCTAACCTGCAATGGACCTGCTACCTCCTCCAGCTCAATGGAGTCTTTGGGGTTAAGTCAGCTAGCAAGGGGAAGCAGCACCCTGGAAACTGGGGGGAAATGGCAAGCTGGTTTACTTGCAGGGCACAGTGGGAGCTCAGCTGGAGAGCACTGACAGCCACATTTTCATGGAGATCCCCATTACGCACATTCAAATCCTCCCTTTGTGCAGCGGCAGCAGATGCTGCAAGAGCTGATGCTGTGGGATTTAATCAGACTCAAGTCCTTCTCTGAAGTTTTTATTCTGGGCTTCTGGCTTAAAAAAATCCCTTTGCTATCAGGGTGAGTCAGCATTGCCCTAAGACTGTAATTACCATTTCTCTCCTTTCACTTGAGAACAAACCCACCCCCATCTTTTTAACAGATTCCTCTTTGCTTTGAAGAGTTTATAAGCTCTATCAGTGCCAGACTTACTAAAAGTGAATTTAACACCATGGAGACTTAGGGCTTGGAACCTGATTCATCATCTTCTCTAAAATCCTTCCCAGAGTCAGGAATTACAGACCAGGCAGAGGTGATTACCAGAGAGACAACAGGACCCTTCCCCGTGAGAACTGCTCTGACAAAGGTCTGGCACCAGGGATGGTGAGTTTGCTGTGAGATGGAGTTCCAGACCTTCACAGATTCAGTTCTAAACCATTCAGTACATCTTAGGAGAAATATTACTTCTCTTTCTGGCCACAATTGTCTATTTTCTTCCAGCAAGGCCCCTATAAATAAATAAAGCCTTAGGAAGGAGCTGCCTTCAGGGGGAAGTGCCTTGCTGCAGGCCACAGCTGGTACCTTCAGCCCTGGACTTACGTGGCTGAGGAAGCATTTCACCTTTTGTCTTAAATTGATTGTCCAGTGTTTGCACTTGCTGAAAAGCACATGAAAACCATCTCTGGCCTCTCTGAACGCTCTCACACTGGCAGCCAAACACAGCCCCACATCCTCCTTGCAGAACAGAACTGCATGTTTCCCAGCCCAGTCTGAGGCCTGGCAGATGGCACGGGAGGCAGAGACAGCTGAGTCAGCATGTCTGCACTTGGTGCCAAGAGGCCAAGTGCCTGCAGTGGGCAGGAGCTGCTCCACCTGCCTGCTCTGCCCACCTCACCTTGCCACTGGAACAAGCATTCCTGGCCTGCCAGCCCCAAGGGCTCCTTGCAGCAGAGAGATGTGGGAGCAGGTTCTAACTGAGCAGCCAGCAGACTGCAGGGGGTGAGGAGGAACTCGCCTAGGCCGTGCTTCCCTTTGAAAAGCTTAATTAAATGTGCTAGTTCATGAATATTTGACTGGGGCGGAATTCCTCTCCCAGGCTCCATTGAGAACAAAACTAAGGAGCTCCAGCTGTTTGTTTCTTCAGGAGGAAAATGCCAACAAAATGACAAACAGTTAATTCCCTGGCTGATCAGAGCCTTAAACCACACAGCCACACCAGCTCCAGCCTCTCCTCTTACAAAAATACAGAGGAAACTCAAGACTGGGCTACACACAAGTGTCCCGAGACAAATGTGTCTCTGCAGACAAAAGCTGTTCTGTGACTCTGCTCCTGCCTTCCAGCTGCTGCAGGGCTGTTTTCACAGCCACGGGTCAGGGCACTGACCCAGCACACTGTGGGAGCAAGGCAGGGCAACAAACACTCCAGGCAGGCTTAGGAAAACACAGCTCCAGCTCCCCATAGGCAGGGATGAAGGCTCTTTTGTCCAAGGACTGGGGAGCAAAGTGCTTTCATCTTGCTAAGATGGATAATGGGGATGCTCTTCTGCCTGGGCTGAATCTGGATTGCTGCTGCAGGGGAGAGCAAGTGGCTGTTGGCAATAACGAGGGCTCTGGAGGTGCTCCCTGCCCGCACAGGTCGCTGACTCGGGCACCAGGACTCACTGCCACCAGCCACTGCGTCTCCCAGGCTACTTCAGTCACCTCTGCAAAGCCAGGGATGAACCCTGAGCGTTTCACCTTCACTCTGAGTCTGAAGGGAAGTCACCAGCTCTCACATGCTTCCTCATTCTCATGGATATACAAACAACAGGCACTGTGACTAATGACAGTAACCTAAAGCTGAACTGAGTGTAGGACTGATGGTTCCTGGGTGGTGCTTGGTGGACACCTCGGAGACCTGGGGTGGGGACACAGGGCTGGAAGGGAAGGGCACAGCCTCACCTCTCCCTTGGGCAGGATTTTCTGCTCATCCAGTTTGAAGGCAGTTCCTATTCTTCTCCTCACAATAGGTGGCTCCTCCCCGGGATCCAGGGGGTATTCTCGTGGCAGCTTTCCCGTGAGCTCCTAGAAGCAGAAAGTGCTGTTAGTGCCCTGGGAAGTCCTGCAACAGGGCAAAACACAGCCCCAAAGTGACAGGTGTCCATTAACAACACATACAGCTGACAAACCACAGCAGAACAACCAGCCCTGCACACCTGGGGCCCGACAGGGTGGGGAACTCTTCTCCAACCCCTGCAGTATGAACACAGAGCCCTGGGCAGGTCTGTGAGTGGTGCCCAGGGCATGGGGCTGAGCACACTGCAGGGCACAGCCTTTCAGCTCTGCTGCAGGGGGAGCAGGAACCAAGAGCTCCTGGCTGAGCTGCTTCTGGGGAGGGTGAGCAGCTCCCAGAGCCTCCCTGCAGCACACAGCTCTGCTGAGCCCCAGAGTCACGCTGGGAACACTCCCACCGGATTCACTGGGAGGAATGCAGTGCAAACAGCCACAAAAGCAGCACCTCCTTACCTATCCCATAATGCTCCATGTGTCAGGGCACCTTCCAGGCCCCAGCAGTGTCACAGGCAGCTCTGCAGCAATATTTAGCTGGTGCCCTGTCAGACTGCTGGGGTTGTTGGCAAGGATTTGCTCCGAATCTGAAGCAAACCACACAGAACTGAGAAGCAGCTGGGGCACAGGATGCAGCAAACACCACCACTGATGTCAGTGCTGTGGGTTTTCTCCTGGGCTGCACAAAACAGCCACACATCTCTGAGCCAAAGGCATTCAAATGCCTACAGAAAGGGGCAGGAGCCTGACTGCCAGCACAGCCCAGCTCCTTGTACTCCAAAGTCTCCCCAAGCAGGACAAAAGGCTTTTGTGTCCCTTAGCATCAGCCTTGAGAGGATCCAGCTGGCAGAGTAACCTAAATCATCTGAATCCCAGCGAGCAGCAGCTGACCTCAGTTGGGAGTGGGAGTGTGCAGCCCCAGCCCTGCCTGCCCTGGCCTCTCCCCCACTCCCTTTTCCTTTCTCCTCTTTCCAGGTCACTAGGAAACAGGGCTCTGGCCTTTTCAATCCTTCCCTTTCAGGAATTCCTGGCCAAAGGGGTTTGCAGCACTGCTCTGTGCCACTGCTGCAGTGCCTCAGGGTCCCACTCTGCATTGCCCCTCCAGCCCTGGGGGGTTATTCCAGCTTTCCTTCCAAAATATGTTCCTTCCAGTGAGATGTGGCTCTAAGCACTGCACTAAGACATACCCTTGTACCCTGTCCCAAGGGTAAAAGGGATATTTTCTGCATAGCTCCCAATGCAATACGAAGCAG
>NW_008670809.1:26256-29396 GCF_000695815.1 Acanthisitta chloris
GCCCTGAGCAGGACACAGTGAACGTGGTAGCCCTTGCTGCCTCCACAAGCTGAGAAATATTCACAGGCACAGTCATGAAATGTAACCCAAATTAATAAGTAACTGCAGCAGTGATGGCCTGAAGTAACCTGAGCCAGTGCTGTGAATGGCTCTGGCTGTACTTACTTGATTATGCCCCACTTTTAACCCTTTTGTAGCTCCTGGTTTGCCTCCCTCTGTTGCAGCCATTCCCATGCCAAACATAAAGGCAGCTTGAGAGGAAATCCTTGCAGCTCCCAGCTGCTGATGGATGAGCTGTAGGGTTCCAAGGCAGGGCCAGATTCCAAGTGTCCATCAACTGCCTCTCTCCCATCCCCCGAGGAAAGCACTAGCACCTCCTAGCAGCTCTCAAGGTGCTGACAGATGGGCTCTGTTCAGCCTTGCTGCAGCACAGCAAGGATGAACAGGTCTCACCACCAACTCCACGCCCCAGTGGGAGCTGCTGCCTGCATCCCTGCTGCTCCTGGAGCCTGAGGCTGCAGGCAGGGCTGGGGTTACAGCCAGGGCACAGGGCTGAGAGCCCCTGCAGCTGTGGGGATTACTCAGCAGCAGTGTTAGCTTAGGGCAGTCGATTCCTCCAGACCTTGCCCAGCAGTCCCTGAAGAGCTGTGACTGCTTCCTGGGGATGATCTCAGCTCCATGGACTCAGGAGACTGGTCCTGGGACCTTTATCAGCACCAGTTGTTTGCTGGAGTCAATCAGGACTCTCCAGGTGGGAAAGGATTGCTCAGGTGGGGTAAGGGATGGGAACTGGGCCAGCAGGGACTTCTGGTGAGGAGGTGTTTTCCACAGCTCACTCTTTCTGGTGTTAAAACTGCAGACTAATTGAAACAGAGTGCAGTGAAAGCTGATTCAGTGACCTATTTCTGCCCTGCTTATCAAAGACGAGCTGCACATCAAACATTAGGCAAAACTGGGAGCTCTCTGTGCCACTGCCTGCAGCCTGTTCCCTCTGTCACACACTGATCTGCTGCTGAAGTTGGACACTGAGGGCTGGGAAACACAGGAGGATGTGGAATGACCCCGGAGTGAGCTGCACACAGCTGCAGCAGGGCTGTCATTTCCCCACACACTAAACTGATGTCTAAATGGCCTCCTGTGTACACCAAGGATCAACTGGCAAGTGCGTGGGAAGCTTATTACTTCCTGAGCTGTCCTGCCTGTCCTGGCATTTACACAGTGCTTCCTCTTTCCAAGGTCTGCCACCACACTGGCATTGCTTCCCAGCTGCCCCAGAGCTTAGTGGGTGAAGGGAATCAGAGACTGGGAGTCAGATTGGATGTGAGGAGAAATGTTTTCCCTGTTGTGGTGTTGAGCACTGGGATATTGCCCAGGGAGGTGGTGCAGTCACCATCCCTGAGGTGTTTCAGAGGTGTCTGATGTGGCACTGGAGGATCTGGGTTAGGGTTTGGGGGTTCCAGCAGGGACAGGTTCATGGTTGGACTCAATGATCTGAGAGGTCTCCTCCAACCCTGATGGTTCTATGAACCCTAAACACAGTTTCAGAGAGCAGACAAGGATGCTGAGCACACTCCCAGCCCCAAACCAACTGGGTACCCAACTGACATGTGGTCCCTCCTCTGGGGGGAAATGTCCTGCACATTGCAATCTGGAGCTGAAACAGCTGGAACTTCCCAAGGCTGTGGTACAAAGAGAAGGTGCTGCAGGACACGACGTGCCCATCACCTACCGCTTCTCGCAGGCACAGCTTCTTCAGCTCCTCCAGGCGCTGGCGCAGTGTCTCCTCCAGAGCTTCTTGCCTGGATTTCAGCGCCGCCAGCATGTCTTTCTTGGCAGACTGAGAGCTGTCTGACTCTTGGGAACCTGTCAACAAACAGTGATTTCACTAGGCCAGCTGACAACAGAACACACATCTGGAGTGCTGTAATCCAGGCAGGGCCTGGACTCAGCCCTTCGGAGGAGCAGTGGGACTGTGACATGCAGCAGGTGTTACCCAGGCTTGTCTTGTTTACAGCACATCCTTAGTGCTTAAGTGAGCAGCCAGAGACTGGGGAACACACAGAGACATTTGTAATCATCTATCCAGAGAAATAAAAGCAACACAATTATTCATCTAAAGATCCTAGGAAAAAACACGTATACAATTCCCATGGAACTTCTCAGCGGTAAATAACAGTTCAGTTTACAAAGCCCTGGAGAGGCATTTCTGGAAGCCTAGGAGAAGCCATTTGACAATACAGCATTCTTCTTAACTGCAATTATCCCAGCAGCAAACAAGCAATTCAATCCACTTACAGGCCCTGCTCCATGGCAAACCCTAAGGGAACAAAACTACCTAGTGAGGCTCCTGTGAGAAGCACCAAACCAACAGCAACCACAGGTCCTCCTGGGACAGGAGCTGCTCCCTGTGGAGACATAGCTCGAGATACTTCCAGTGGATGTCCTAGTGGTTTGACTCTTCCAGAGTCAATTTTACCCAGCAACTTCCACTGAACTAAGTCCCTGCACTGGCTCTGTTGCTCAGATGTCGCAACATGTGTCATTTCAGCTCTTTAGGGGAACTTTTGGATGAAGCAACCTCATCCTTTTGTCATTATGTTCCCCCCACCCCCAATAAAAGAGGAAGATTGTCCTTAGTCCCCCTTTTGCTGCTGATGTATTTATAGAAACACTTTGTTCCAGCAGAGGCCACATTAAGTTCTAGTTGGGCTTTGGCCCTTCTACCTTTCTCACTTCATAACCTCCTGAAAGTCTTGTTGTCCTCCTGAGTTTCCTGCCCCTTCTTCAAAGGTCTTACACTCTCCTTTCAACCCTGAGTTCCAGTCAAATCTGGGAGGTTGGACTAGGGGATCTCTGAAGGTCTTTTGCAACCCTGAAATCTGTGACTCCATGATCCTGGAGGAGTCCTGTGTTGGCTCTGGGATGGAAATCTCTCTCCATATTCAGTAACTCTTGAGTAACCCTGGTGAGCAGTCACTAGCAAACCTGAACAGCTTCTGGCTGAGCTGGTACAGACCCAAATCAAGCACAGACAGTTCACAACATCTGCCCCAGCTGTGCCTACCCTGTGTGAGAGCCACACTGGTCTCAGCCCTGAGGCCATCGGTGGCAGTGTCAGAGAATCAGAGAATTTTAGGGGT
>NW_008670810.1:0-29755 GCF_000695815.1 Acanthisitta chloris
AATGCTCAACTCTGCCTGGGCCTCCTCAGTAGGTTTTGATACTTAAAGGGCTGATTGCTCTTCAAAGAGTTATTCAGAAGTAGAACCGTGTGTGTGATGTGTGCCACTGAAACTGGAAGCACAGATAAAGCAGCTCTGTGTCTCCCTCCCCCACCATCCACACCTCCACCACACACCACACGCGTTCAGCCGCCGCTTTGTCAAACCAAAGGGTATTCCTTGGTGAAGTGGTTTGCTGCAATTGCTTTGTGTTCAACATTTTCACTTCTGCTTAAAGGGTGTCTCTCTTCCTGGGCGTGCTGCTGGCGTGGGGAGGATGTTCAGCACAGTCTGCCCAGGGACATAGGATGGAGAAGGTCTTTTGGGCTCACTAAGTGGAGCTTTGGGACAGTGTGTAGAGACTTGCAGTCTGGCTTGTCTTGACAGTGCTCTTGATAGCTATGAGGTTGTGGAGCATGTTGAGAAAATTCAAGACAGACAGAGGAAACTTCTTGCTTATGGGTTGGAAGCTGGTTTTGGGGTAAGGTAAGGTCAGTTGGACCCATGGGTGGCTGTTGAAACACAAATGTTTCAAAAGAAGATCAGGCCCCTTCATGTGGTTTCTGTGACGCCTGAAGCCAGAGCCAGCACGTCTCGGTCGAATGTGTCCTGCAGGGAGCTGTCATCCCAAACCATGACCATGGCCCTTCAGTAACCCCCACCTCCTCTTTGCTGAGGAGGGATGGGTTGCGTGCGAATGTCGCAAACCAGAGGAGGAAGCACTGGAGCTGTGTGTGTGTGCTGAGAGAGGACAGCAACACCACCCACCTCAAGGCAGAGGAAATTTGTGCTAAACTGCAGCACTAACGGTGCACCTAGATCCATCCTCAGTGTTGGAGAAGATCATTTCTAGACAACCCAACTCCCTGCTGCAGGCTGTGCTGGGTACCACCTGGAGCTCACGGCATCTCCTTAGGGCACATCCCTCTCTCTTCCTGAGCGTTTCTGCCTCTGTGGAGAGATCCAGGAGAGGACCAGCAACGAGTTTGACAAAGCTGTTGGCCAACAAGTGCAGTCTATTGTTAGCATCGCCATGTCCTCCTCAGTAACATCAGGTTCAGAGGGCAAATCGCTCAAAGCAGCTGGGACATGACTGCTGGCTTGTGAGGAATGATGTAATTACATCTCCCTCTGCGGGGAGGTGAATAGAGAGGCCTTTGGAGGCACTGGACTGGGGGGGTGGAGGGAGAGGGCTGCCTCAGGTTACTTCAGGTCAGGATACTGTCAGAATCCATCAAAGGCATTCCCAGGAGAGTCGGCAGCCGACGTGCACAATGCAGGCTTTATGCCACCAGCGGTGGAGTTGAGTTATAGGCATCTGGGCTTTAGAGGGTTTCAATAAAATGTTGCTTTTCTCTCTCTCTTTTTTTTTTTTTTTCTCACCCTTCCCCTGCTGCTGTATGAATTAAGGCTCTTTGGCTTATCGAGTTTAAAGGAATTAGAGCAGCTGACGTTGATATTGTTGTTGTTGCAAGTTCATAGACTTGCTCTTGGACCGAGAACCTGGGCAGCCCTGGAGACATCCCCAGGGAGTCGGGATCCGGCAAACAGCCACCTTGTTCAGCAACTGGGCCTGTTTCCCCAGCAAAGGAACATCTTCCCCTGCTGTTCAGGAGTGCTTTTCTTGGGTTTCTTTCTTTAGTTATAAAGATGCTTCCCATTTTAGCCTGAGGTGTGTGTGTCGCTTTGACTTACGGATGGAGGAAAGCACCTGCTGAAGGAGTGCTGAACCACAGCTAAAGTCCCTAACTTGTGTCATAAACACACAGATCCCTTCATGGCTGTGATTCAAAAGAAAATGTAGGCATTGCCACCTCCTAAGGATTTAGTTTCTTTTATGAGCCTGCATAGGAGTGAAGCTTTGGTTGTAGCCAGTGGATGTTATTTGCTTTTTAATGGTCCATTTACCTCGGCAGTAATCCTTCACGACTGGCTTTCCATCTGTGCTTGCATACCTTGTTTTTGCCACTTGTGAGATCTATTTGATACTCTGTGAATGCAGATGTGGGAGTTCTTCCACAGAAGAGGATTTCTGGGCTTCATCTGCCTGGCCTGGCAGTGATGGGTGGTGGTAAATGGTTGTTAAAGCAGCTCACATGCCACCACGCTGCTGTGAGTCAGCTGGATATGAAGCAGGTTTTAAGCAATGATCTAGTGTGAGCAATGCTGAGCACTTTTAATTTCCTTTTGCATTTAAAAAGGCTGCAGGATTTTGCCTAGGGTCCACAATTAAAATGATTTGATTCCGTGTATACTGGGAGATTTGTTCATTAGATTTATTATACTGTCAGTCTATTTAAATGGCAGGAACCACTTTTAAAGTATTTTGTTTTTCATCTTTAATGCTGTTGCTTGTGTTGCACTCCTTTAGAGAACAGAAATGACTTAGTCATTTTGGTGTTTTCAATTTTCTGATGGGGTTGGATGAACTACAGAGATGCCTGGTCTAAACCAAGACTGTTTTCACTCAGACTTAAAAAGGCTGAGATGCCTTTTTGTTATTAGGTCTTTGCAGAAGAGAATATCTGAAATCCAGCTGTGGGTTGAGGAGATCCATCAGCTGTGCTTTGCTTTGGAGCTTGTGTCCATGTGGAAAATGCTGTAGGGTTTCACAGGTTTATGTGGTTCCCTCTGTTTGGTTGATATAAGTCAGGTCCTGATTTTGGGCAGATTGGATTTAGTAGGTGCCATGAATGAAACAACTCCATAGCAGGATGTTTTGTGACTAACAGACTAAGACTCAACCAGGGAAGTGATAGAATCACCATTCCTGGAAGTGTTAAGAAGATGTGTGGATGTGGCCCTTGTGGACATGGTTTGGTGGTGAGCATGGTCGTGCTGGGTTAACAGTTGAACTCAGAGGTCTTTTCCAACCTTAATGATTCTGTGATTCTCATACATTTTACTCTGTCAGATGAAATGGATGTTTGGTCTAGCCACTGATCAAAATCTCTAGAGTATCAAAGTCAAAATCTCTTTAGCCTGAATTTATTCTGGTAGTCCATTTGTGTCCAAGCTTCATCTGGTTCTGCATTTTTCCTTATATGAAACATTTTCCAAACTTTTCCAAAAAAGAGACCTGAAGTGATATGTGGAAAAAGAAGGGCAAGAAAGGCTGACTTGTTTCTAAAGGCCCTGGAGGCATTCAAACTAAACAGAAATGCCAGTTGATCCAGATGCTATTTTGCCTATTCCTTGTATCTTCTTTTGGAGCTTTTTAACCTCCTTGAATTATTCCTTCAAAAATCCCTGCCCAGAAATGTGCATTTTCCATTCCCTTTAATCCTATTAAACAGCGTGTTACGCTGTGTATTAATCATCTGACTGGAGCAAATCTGGTGGATTTGGTTCAATAATCCTTCTTTCTGGATCACTGCCTTTCTGGGACCTTGGAAAAAAAATAAGAGATTTGCTGTGTCTTACGTTAGAGAGTGACTTGTGCTGTGTAACAGGAGGGCTGACAGCAGAGCAGCCAGGCACCAGCTGCACCTTGTGTAGACAAGCTGAAATCTCCTTCTTAGTCAATGGATAAACTTCTCCAGGAAGCGAGTGGGGGAGAGAGGAAGGGTGGGACTGTTTGGGAATCTGGTAACTAAGTGTTTTCAGATGTTGAGGTTCAAAAGCTGCATTTTTTGGGGGGTGGGGAGAAGTGGGGTAGCTTTAGCTTGGGGTTTGGTGGTGGACTTTGGGATGGAATCTGCTGTAGCACTAGGGCTCTGCCTCATCTCCAGCAGGAGCTCTGCTTTGCTCTGTAGTCTGCGCCTGTGCTGACCCAAGGTTTCCATTTTTCTGACTAGTGTGTTGAGATGACATCAAGTGACAGACAAGGACTCTGATCCTTGTGCCACCAAGTACAGACTCACTGAGCATCGCCAGGCAGGGCAGACCCTGATAGTAAGCAAATTCCTGGACTCAACAGGGTGTTATAGAAACATCTGTATTGCAACTACAGCACCTTCTCCTCAGAAATATCTGGCTGAGTACAAAGAGGAGCCACATTCTTGCATTGATTAGATTAGTGCAGATATCCAAATGTTTCCAGCAGTACAGGAAATGGTCTTTGTGCTGCTTGAGCTCGAACAGATACTGGCTCGAGTTTCCGCTGTGCCTCAACGCCCTCCAACACATGCATTGGGTTTTTCTGCCTCCCCCACTCTGTAACCTCCTGGATCTTTGATGTGGTGATGACTAGATGGCTGTGAAAGAGCCGAACAACACTTGATACAAACTCTTAAGAGAGAAGCTTTGCCATCAGAGGATAAAAGACACACGATCTTAAAGCCTTTGAGACTGTTGAACTTAGAGCAGAGCATCCTGCAAATGCACCCAGTATCAAAATACATTTTGCATGAGTGCAGCGAGTGTGTGGAGTGTTTGCTAGGCAATACATTCCAGCAGGAGTGGTAAAGAGATGCATATTCCTGCTTAGGTAACAAAAATCTCATGGGGGCTCTAGGGTTAGCCCCCACTTCTTGTAGTGGTATCGATGCCTGACAGGTCTTTGGACTCCTTGTCCCTGTCTTGCGTGTGTGACATTTGTATCTAATTTAATGGTTTATTTATTTATCTATCTAGTCTTTTACTAACTCTGACCCTTTCTCTCCAGCTCCCTGCCGACCATGCAGTGACACAGAGGTCCTCTTGGCTGTCTGCACTAGTGATTTTGGTGAGTTGATGATTCTCCTCTCCCTTCTCCCCCTAATACTAACATGACATCCATAAACACCAACAGGTACCTCCTTATGTTTGTCAACCTGCACCAGCAGTAAATGTGGTCTAAGAAGGCTCAATGCATGGGAGAGGGAGGTGTGAAGGACCTCAACTGGCACTTCCCCAGGGTGGACAGAGTGACCCAGCAACCACAGTAGAAGTTCAAGGACTTGGGTGCATCTAGGAGAAGCCATTATTTGTTGCCCTACAATGTTGGTCAACTATTGACAAGAGACCAAAAGTTTCATTAGTTATCTGTGCTTCCCTTTTTCAAGGGGAAATTAATATCAGCTTGTATCTGTAATGGCTGAAGAACAGAGAGTACATTTTCAGGGAGCATTAAGCTGATTTTTTTGTTGTTAGGACTCTTCATGATTAATGCTGTTTTTCTGATGTAATTATTTTTGTCTGAATTTCATCTGTGGGTGCCATTTGGATGGGTTACAAATATAAACTGTAACAAATACAAACATATACTGGAGGTTACTGGATAAACTTGGCTCTAAAACCAACAAAGGACCAAAACTGGGGCTGCTGTAGTGAAGTCACTTCTCCTGGTTGCACGGGGCTGAGTCTGGATCAGGATCTTCCAGAGGGATCTTGAGTAATTCATCCTTAAATCCTTTTTTCTTTTTCCAGTGATCAGAGGCTCCATTCAAAACGTAACGAACCAGGCAGAAGAGCAAGAATCCATAATTCACGTCCGTGTCAACAAACTGTACAGGCAGAAGAGCAAAGTCTTTCAGCTGACAGGGGAGAGTGGGAACTGGCGAGGACAAATAAAGACCTTGCTGGAGTGTGGGGTGAAACCAGGAGATGGAGACTTCCTTTTCACGGGACGTATGCACTTTGGGGAGGCCAGGTTAGGCTGTGCCCCTCGTTTCAAAGACTTCCAAAGGATGTACAAAGAGGCAAAAGACAAAGGGCTAAACCCATGTGAAATTGGCCCAGATTGAAACCCCCTGTTTGGCTGAAGATTGCTTTTAGTGTTTGGCTGGGAATATTTCCTGGCCACGGTGAAAACTCTGAACAAAACCAGTAAGTGAGAGGCTGGACAGATCTGGAGAGCAGGCTGAGACCCCACAGTTCACCTGCAGCCTGCAGTGCTCAGAGACTAATGGAAGCAACAGAGGTACGAGCTCAGAAGGCTGCCAAGCACCAAGGCTGGATTTTTAACCAATCTTGTCCTTACGAATTAAGTTATTATATTTTTTTAGTGACTTCCTTAGGAAAACGAACAAAGAAAACTCCCATGTCTTAATAAAAAAAAAAAACCCAAATGAAAGCCAAGATGCCTTTGTATCTTTTTCATACTAATGTTTGTTTGTTTTGTTTTTTCAAGAAAAATGTCTTAAGCTGATGTAGCATTGGGTATGGTGAGTTCTGTATAAATGGCCAAGGATGTGATAGAACACGGTAAAACATCTTAACGTTGATGCTTTGTAAAAAGCTTGGTGTACAATTCAAAGTTGTTTCTTATGACAGAAATTTATGGAGCCAAACTCTTGTGTGTGTGTCCTTTTTTTTTTTTTTTTATCTGAAAGAATGTACAATCGCTGCCTGCAATTTTTTGTCCAGGCTGGCAAATTCTTTCCATTCCAGAGAAATAAAGGTCCCTGGATTTGACACATGCTGTTTAAAATCTTTATTTTTTTTCCCTTTTCCATAAGGCCAATCTTGGCCTAGTCCAGATGTGCTCATAGATCAATTCTGAGCTGCTCTCTTATTTTGTGGCTTCTCTGAGCAGAACCAGAGTTCCTGTGAGGCACTGAGAACCGCAGTGTTTTTCAAAGGGGAAGCAGGAGCTATTTTTGGAGGTTTTGAAACATGTGTCCAGGCAAAGCTTTAAGTGTTCTCCTCTCTGATGCTGATGGCTTTATTTTGGGAATGGCTCCACGGAGCAGGCTGCCCCTTCATGCTTAGCTTGAAGCTTTTAAGTGTGCTGCCTGGTAGCTTGGCATGAGGTGGATATTCATGCCTGAGAGTCCCAGAGGACAGGACTAGGTCACCTTCAGTAAAATAAGTGCATCAGTAAGGGTGAGCCACTTCTGCAGGCAGTGTCCTGTGGGAGGTACAGGAGCTCTCCCCTCCCCATTCAGTCCCACCATTCCCCACAGCCTGCAATGCATAACATTTAGTGGTGCCTTCACAAAGATTTTAACCTCTTCCCATGGTCATTCTTCAGCACTTTCTACCACTCCAACTTTTATTTTAGGCTGTCAGGTTCTGTAAATAAAATATTTCCACTGAGCAACTCTTTCTGCTTCATCCCTCATGTCTCCTTCACGTAAGTGTTGTTTCTGAGGCTCAGGGAGATCAGCTGGAGCAACTCAGGGGATGGTTGTGGGTGGATGCAGAAAGTTCTGAGATGACACTTAGCAGGGGTAAAAACCCCAGGGTTGTACCAAAATACTACCTGAAGTGAGACCAAAATCTCTCTGCAGGTGTTTCTGTAGACTCCTCTCAGCAGGATTCATTCTGTGAGCCTGTAGGAGGAGTTTATTTTATCTAAGGTGTTCCTAAGAGGCTCCAGGACACTGTAACTACTTCTGCAAAGACCTCAAAACTCCATTTAGCACTCTCATATCTGCTACTTTAAGCCCAGCTGCCTTCCAGCCTCCTGTGAGCAACGCTCCAAACCCAGAATCCAGTTCTGTGTGGTTCAGTGTTCCCCCCCAACCTAATTAGAATTTAGGAGAAAAGTGCTGGGACTGGTGGAGGCATAAAATGGTTCACTTCTTGTCTTCAGCCTCTTCCAACCCCTCTCTGTGGCACTGCTTCCACTTTGAGGATCTCAACCCAGCCTTTTAAAAATTGATTCTGTGATTTAGCACTGAGGTAACTCCTGAGCACATCTCCTGTTGTGTTTCATGAGCTTTTTCTAGCCCAGAGTGACTGCTGGCAGGGTGAGGAGAGAAGAGCAACATATTCCTGGAATTGTCTCCAACCTGTCCACTCTCCTCTTGCTGTGCAAGGCTGCAGGAATGAGGGGAAGAGGCTGAAGTAAATGTTCAGCCAGTATTTGTAGGGACAGCGCAAGCAAAATACAAACAGTTGGGAAGGCTCTGGCCCTGGAGTTCCACCTTTGGCTGCAATTTGATTTTTATGGTAGTTTAAATTGTTTCTAGACTTTCTTTTTTAAATACCCTTTGTACCACACTTGGAGCCAAAGCCAACAACGAATTGGTGCCTCTCTTGACTCCAGTGGCTGGTTTACCTGCCCAAGGAGGAGCAGGGTTGTGCCTTCCCCCACCTCCAGTAGTATTAGCTCCACTCCTAGAAATCCTTGGCAGGACAGGGAATATCATCCTGCTGACTTTTGCTCTGCCTCAGCTCCACACAGCCTGCTGAGATGCAGTGCTGGATGTTCTGTAGTTGCTACATGTCCATCACATTGATGGCACTTGCACATCCACAGTGACAAAGCCTCAGAGGGAGTGACTGGATGAGCAATAGCTTTGCTCAGAGCTTATTTCTTTAATCAAAGTGGTGTTAAGGTCTTGCTCTGCAACTTTTCCCCACACCACCCTTGTCCCTGCCTTGAGCCTTGCTCCCTGCAGCAGCACAGCTTGGCTGATGTTCCTCATCCCCAGCCACTCATCAGTAATTGCAGGACTTGCTCCAGCCCTGGGGCCTGGTGCCACGTCTCCCAATAGCCAGGTGTGCTTTGTACAGAGGGAGGTTTCCACCCACTGTCCTAATATCCAATCCCAAATGCTCACCCTGAAGCCTTTGGAACATGATTACAGCTTGACCTGTCTGGCAGCAGAGTTGGAGATGGAAAGGAGGGATTACAAGTGAGTGTCTTTGCTCACATGTGCTGACTCCACTGTGTAATGAGAAGCAAATGACTTCTTGATGCAGTGTTAAGTGAGGACATGCTTGTTGCCACCTAATGAAAGACCTTGGCTGAAGGTGACTCAGGACAGAGGTGGAGCAGGTGCTAGTAAGGCATTGTTCTTCTTACCACTGCAGCTCTCTGAAGGGCTTCCTCTTGGTACCTAATTAACATCATTGAGTTCCTCTTAAAAGCAACAGGCTGACTTATCTGTTCCTAAGGAAGCAGAACTAGTGAACTTGAATTGCCTTTGTTAGAGCCCCCTCCAGTTGGGCAACACTATCCATAAATAGGCACAAGGCAACTGCTGTGTTCTTGCATCTGAACTCAGGCAAGTGTGTGGTTTGGGTTGTCGGTGAAAACACTTTCCATGGTAACCCTCTACTTCTCTGATTTTTCCATAAACCATCACTAATGAGCCCACTGGTGAACTGAGCCACCACCTAGGTATGAGCCACACAAATGGTGGTGACAAATAAATGGGTTGGGAAACTTGTGTGGGTGTCTACAGGGTCTGTATGAGGTCTATTGGATGCTGCCCACCTAGGGGAAAGTTTGCCCTCCTTCATCCTGTGGAGAGATCATCTCTTCTCCAAACATCATGACCTCAGTGCCCAGTGTGGAGGGCAATGGGGTCACCATGCTGGGTTTGCCTGCAGCCAGGCCAGGGGATCTTGATTAGCTCACCTGTTCTCTTCCCATTCAGGAAGAACAGGCCATTTCCCCCCAGGCTGTGCTGACATGCTTGGCCTCCTGTATGTGAGGCATGGCCATGCTGCAGGAGATGTGATCCTCACAGTCTGCTCCTGGTGGTGTCCTGTCCCACCCTCAGGCTGGCCAGCTGCTGAGTTCAGAGACATTTGCAGGCAGCTTTTCATCAAGCTGTTTTCTGTGGCTGCCACCTTCTCCCAGCTCTGCTGTCTCCCATCCACTGGTGATCTCAGTTTCCATGCTGGGAAGCTTCAGATGTTTCTTTAGCTCCAACATGCTGCTGCTCTCTTCTCCTGATAAGGGAGAAGAACTTACCCTCTGTGTGGCTCAGACTGTGCTCTGCAGGGGAGGGGACAGCCCTGATTTATCTGCTGTGTCAGGGCACATTGTGGCCTGGTTTTCTGTGCAACAGCTTGTCCCCACTCTAGGGACACATACAGGCAGTGGGGGAGGACACTGTGGTCACACTCAAGCTAAACAGTAGCCAAACTGTTTGCACCTTCCACAGCAGCATCAGTGTCTTCTTCAGCACAGGTAGAGACCTGCTTGGTGCTGTGCTGCTTGAAATGAGAGGGGGAAGGATGGGATTTGAAGTGAGTCACCCTGGCAAGAGGCAGGAGAGGTGATGTGGCTCTTGCATCGAGATCCTCTGAGCGTCCAGGAGTGTTCACTGCCTGAGGAGGAGGTTGGGCCAAGGACGTGCCGTGGTGCAATGCAGCAGGTGCTGCCTGCCTTCCTGGCCTTTGAAGTGTGACAGGACTTGTAAGAGCTCTGGGCATGACCAGCTGATGTGGTGCAACACCTCTCAGGGAGATCAGAGCTCTCCTGCTCATCACAAACTTAATTACACAATACTTATTTCTGGAACTGGAAAAGTCTCTTAGAGATGTGTGTCAGAGATGTTGGTTGAAGGTAAATAAGGTTAGCAATATTGGGACCAGCTGTTCCAGGAGATAACAAATCGAAAACCAAATTGGTTGATAAGTAAACCAAAAAAACAACAGGAGGGAGGCACGTGCAAGTGTCTCAGTGGGGTTAGAAGCAATACAGAGCCAAAGCAATATGCAGAAATGTCTTGACAGCAGCAAGATTCAGGCCTGGAGGAGTGGGGCTGCTGGGATGAGGGGAAAGAAATCAAGTTTCTCATTTCCAGCTTGACAGAAGCGATTCCCTTTCCTGCTACAGGGCCCAGCCCTCTTTTTCTTAAGCTGACTTTGCTCCTTGTTTTGATGAGGACCAGCCAACTTTACTCTGCAATGGTCTGGGTGGTGGGCAAAGAAGGTTCCTTCTCCAGCCAATCCTTTCTACTTCACCATCAGTCTTTGCCTCAGAGCTTCATTGGGAAACATCAAGGGACACACACCACGAGTAACTGTGAGCACTCTCCTCCTCCTCCCCCCTTACCAACAGCAAAATGCTCAGTGGCAGCAACAGGAAATCAGCCCTGTGAAGTTCATTTGGGAGTATTCCATGCCACCCATCTCAGCATCACCCAAATGCCTTGGTTTTGCTCCAATCAGCATTTGGAAATCTCTGGCCAGGGCTGGACAGATAAATCTTCTCCCTTGTGTCCCTCCTCAGTGGTTCTCCTGGGCTGCATCCTGGAGCTGAGCAGAGGTGATGAGGATGCCCACAGCAGACAGGGAGCACACCCAACCAGCAGCTCTCACTGGCACCAGTACATGGGCATTGCTGCTTCCAGCACCTTGGCTGCTCACTCCTGTTGGGATAGGAGCATCCATGGAGATACCCAGCTGGAGCTCCATGAGAACAGTGTGGAGAGTGGAATACAAAAGAAAGGGCAATTTTCAATAGTTCTCTCACCTAGTTTAAAGAAACATGTCTCATCTTTTATTCCTCTCCCTGTTCCTGGCAGGGGAGGAGATGCAGAACTTCCAGATATCTGGAGGAAGCTGTGGTGGACAGTCATTGCATGCCTGGGGATTTGCAGAGCCTCAGAGGGGCCCAGCTTGGAGGAGGAGTTCTGAAGAGACTGTTCCTAGGATGCTGAGTGCCTGTCCATGGCTGTGAAACACAGTAATGAGAGCAGCAGCAGCGACTGCCACCAAAGGAGCTTCAGCTGGGTCCCCCTCTTGCCTTCTTTTCCCAGCTGAAGCATGTTGAGCTGAAGCTGCTGCAGGATGTGGGTGCTCTATAACCCGTTTCACAGCTGTCCTCTCAGCCTTGCTCTGTGCTGGTCATAGTGCATGTTGCTGTGAGCTTTTCCAGAAGGTTTGTGGGTGACCCCTTGGTCCTCGCACACAGTTAACTGGCTCTGAGCAGTGGCTGCTCCAGGGTTTGATGTCTCCAGCCTGCACAGCCTCATGCATGTGCTCTGTGTGTGCAGGCTGATGTGGTGCTGTCAGGGCAAGGATGGGGCTGCCCGCAGTGCTGAGAGGGAGAGGAGAGGAGGAGTGTTGGCTTGTGCTTGCAGCACAGCTGACTCAGGGCTTTCTCCCCAGGGCTGGGTGCTGACTCAGCTGCTTTGCCTTTTACTGGCTTCTCTGAAGACCAGAGGCATCTCCTGGGGCTCAGAGGCCATAGCAGTGCAGCAGGAGTCAGCATTAGTTGGTTTTGGGAGAGTCACGCCTTGAACGTTTTGGGGCAAGAGCCAAGGAGTTCAGTAAGAGCTTCAGGATTGCTTCTGGGTGTGTTTTGTTCTCCTGCTGGGGAGCACGTGCTGTCCATCCTGGACTAATTCCTGGGGTGAGTGTGTGTGTTCCAGCAATGCTGCTTCTGCTGCTGTGTCCCTACCATTGCAGGGGTAAAATGGGGCAGGAAGGCTCTTCCTCTGGCTGGCAGAGCCTCACTGGAATGTCTTTTTCATGGTATCACTTGTGTATATCAGAACATACTCCCTCCCATGGAGGAGGCTGGGTGAGGTGATGATGAGCTTCTAAATTAAAAGGCACACCATGAAGGTGTTGTCTCCTGCTGGGAGTGAGGCCACGCTGAGCTCACAGCACCTGGGACACCTGAGATTTGGCTCTGCCTTTCACAGCCAGTGGCTGTGTCGTTTTAAGCACTGAGCTGGATTGTTTGGAACATCTTGTGCACCTAACGAGGATCTACCTGTGTGTCCAACCTAACGAAGGGATGTCCTGGCACGAGCAGTGCGTGGGGTGCTGGGTGAGGCTCCCTGCTCTGTCTCCAGTGCAGCAGGTCACACCTCCAGGACCTGCAGCAGCGTGTTGCTTGTGAGCAGTGGCATGTGCCACATGCATTGGGGTGCACAGAGCCAGTTCTCCTGCCTGTGACCTTCATTCTGCAGCATTAGCCAGTTGGGGGTACAGAAGTGAGGATTCCCCCTGGGGCTGCTGCCTCTCACATGGCCCCTGAAGAGACCTGCTTTGGGAAGGAGGTGATTTCCTAACCTGGAGTCTGGGATGATGTGGGACCCCACTCCAGCCAAAGGGATGCTGAGCCCATCAGCTTTGTTGCCAATTGTCCTGAAAGGTGAATGGTTCCTTCCTGATGCTTCCAGCAGCTCTTCTCTGGGTGGGAAGCTGGAGCCATGAGGAAGAATCCTGCTTAGTCCTTACCACTCCCCTGATAAACATGTTTATCTCACTTGAACTAAGCTGAGGGAGAAGGGCTTTGAGTTAAGCTGGAAGGAGAGCCTTGCTGGGTGATATTGACTGCATGGAAACCTGCTGAAATTCCTTCCTAAAATGACAGAGATGAGGAAGGGGTGGATGTGGCAGTGTGGATGCCACTGCCATCTCTGCAGGTGTGTAGAGCTGGGACAGGTGCCCACCCAGGCACTGTGGTGGTTGTAGAAGAGTTGCCCCATCACCAACCGGTTCCTCTGGTTCCTTTGGGAAGCATCAAATTGAGTTGGAGTCAGACTGGTTTGTGCAGAGGCTTTATTTGCCTGCAGAGGAAAAAAAGTAATAATAATTAAAAAGAATCAGTTCAGTTGCCTCAGCCTGGAGTTGTGTTTTTAAAGGGAGTGGAGTAGGGGGGAAGGTCTTGGGCACCCCCCACACTGCTCTTGCGCTGTCGCCAGGCTGGAGCCTGCCCCGGAGCTGAATTACTCTGTGGTTTTTAAAGAGGACAAATGAGGACTGGAATGAGATGCAAACAAACACATCTTTCATTGTGATCTGGTGGCAGTGGTTCTTGGGGCAGTGGCAGTGTTCTGCACGGGAGCTGTGTGTCAGGAGGAGATGACAATGTGCTGGTAACATGGTCTGCCTGTGCATCCTTGGCTGGTGGGAGGATGAAATTCAAGCATGGACACATCCCAGGGACAGATTTCAGCATGGCCACGAAATCATTACGCAGGGCTCAGGCTGCTGGTGATAAGCAGCAGTGGCAGCAGCCCCAGCCCTGTGTAATGATGGCTGTGGTAGCTAAGCCAAGCTTGTCTTGCCCCTGGGCTTTTTCCTTCTGTCTATGTAGTGTTACCACTCTTCCTTGGGTTGTTCTTAATCTGCTTGTTCCAGAGAAATCCTATCTGCCTATTCCTGTGCCCCAAATGCAAAATGACTTTGTGTCTTTCCCAGGGTGGAAAAAATATACTTTCAAACTCCCTCCCCCAGATGCTGTTCCCCTGCAACAGTTTGCTTTAAACTCCCAGGAGATGTTATAATCTGCATTTTTGTCAGTGTTTGAGGGGTCACAGGGGTACCCCAGCCTGAATGCTGGTGGATATTGGGGAATGAATGGTGGATTTTGGACAAGGAAGACCTGGGCTGGTAACTAACTCACTCTGTGAGTGCCATGGTCAGTGGGGATGTGCCTCTCTCTGGGCTCATCTGTTCCATTTGGGCATCCTTGATCTGTGAGGAGACCAAGAACCTTTTGCTAACCCATGGACACAAATACCTCTTATGCCATGAGTGTAAATACTGCAGGAGTGGCTCCTGGGGGTCAGAGGATCTCGTACTTGTATTGATCATGCTTAAAAGACCTTTAAAAGTAGCCAAACCTTAAGCTAAACCTCGACCTTATTTCATTTAGCTTTTTTTCCACTCTCTCTGAAGACCTTCAGAAGGGATGGGCTCAGTCTGCCCACCTTTGCAGGGCTGTTTTGGCTCACTGCCTTATCTCCCCTGTGACACCACATGCCCTTTTCTTCACCCTTCACGACACAGGGCTCTCTGTGAGCAGGGAGGGAGCAATGATGTTAGGCAAGCCTTGTGTGAGCAGCCTGGTTTTGGGGAACTGCTGCAGAGGCAGCAGAAGTGAAGCTGGGTGGAAAAACCCCTCTGTGCTTGTTGTTGAACTTCCAAACCCCATGTAGCCTTAGCTTAGCATCCAAAATTAAACTATCATTTCCCTCAAAGCTATAGGTATCAGAATGTGTGACACTTGGAAATATCAGAGGGTAAATTTTATCTGCTGTGACCTTGATATATGGAGGCTAGAGAGATGATCAGTGACTGTCATAACTTGGTGGGCACCAACACCTCTCTCTTGGGCTGCACCTCTGAGTGGGCTCTTCTGTCTCAGTGTTTTCCTTCTTCCCACATCTCCAGACTGGGGTTACTCTGCTGTGGGTGTGCATGGGCACACCTGAGCTGATGTGCCCTGCCTGGGCTCCCTGTGGGTGCTTACCCAAGGCCTTTTGGGACATCTGATTTTGAGGGTCAACATCTACCAAAGTGCTGCTTATCCACCAAGCAGAGCCTGGGCTGCCCTCGGTTGGCCCCTGAGCAGGAGGCACTTGCCTTGCTCACATCCAGTGGAAAATCTCCTGGAGTAAATCCTGCATGTTGCAAACTTGCTGTTGTTTAGATGGATGTGAGATAGTTCAGCCTGGAGCCGAGTTCAGCTCTGAGCTCTGCAAGTTTAATGCATACAAATGCTGCTGAAGAGTTAATAGGAAACAGAGTGTGGAGGAAAATAAAGAAAGACCTTTTGAGGTCTCAGCTGCTCAGAGTAATATTTGGGTTTGGTGACTCTCTGTATCTTAGAGATGGGAATGCAGCAAAGCTCTTTCAGTCCAGGGTATACATGGAGCCCGACAAGATTGTGGGCTAATATCAACAAACCTTTTGGAAAAGCAGATCCTGTCTGCTTCAGCAAAGCCACAGTGTTATTTTTCTTTCAACAAATGTATTGAGACAATAATAACGCTGTGCAGATTGGTTGTCCCTGGCCTACATGATTTATTAGGAAACAGAAACAATTGCAGTTGCTGAAAAAAACCTCAAGCTTAGGACATGGATTTTTTTTCTTTTTCTTTTCTTTTTTTTTTTTTTTCCCCCCTTGAATTCCTCATGAACTAAAAAAAGGGCCACCTAGTCTGGTCCCAGGAGAGGAGTTGCCTCCCTGCTTGCATTTCTTCCTGGACCACCAACCCTGGGCTTACTGCTTAAATACTTCAGTGCTGGGGTGAGGGGTGGGGGGGAGTGAAACTGTGCTGGGGGAGAGGCTGGGAGAAGGTGATACAGCTGTAGAATAACATTCCCAGGCAGGGAAGCAGAGCAGGTCTGGAGGAGGAGACCTGCAATCTGTTTCTAGCTGTCGGTGACTGGGGGACAAGTTGCTTCCTCTCTCTGAGCTTCCCTTTCCCTCTCTTTATCCTGTTTATTTAGTGCTGAAGCCATAGAGTGGTGCTGCTGGCTGTGTGTGCTGCACCAGGTCCTCAGCCCAGCTCGTACCTGCAGGTGCAGTCGAAGCAGAGGAGTTGACTGTGGGGACATGTCATGGGGTGGTGGCACTGGCTCCTGCCCCTTGGCTCGAGCAGGGGATGCCTTTGCTTTAGAGTGCTTTTATTTTTTGGCTCCTCGGTCAGTAACACCTCTGGCAGGGCAGGCAGGCAGCTTCTCACTGCTGGTGCTTTTCCTCTCACTACTCAGGTGAGCTGTCTGGTTGACAGAGCAGAGCATCACACTATCTCTGGCAGGTGTCCCAGGCAGCTGAGTGCCCCCCTTGTCCTCACCATGCTGTTCCACACCTTCCCACCCTGCTTTTGCCTGTGATGGTGTTAGATGAGCTCTTTAGCTGTCGGCCAGGTCTCCTTGGGACCATAGGTGTGGGATGATTCTCCATCCAGGGGCAGTGGTCCCGAGGGCAGTGGGATGCAGCTTTTCTCTAGCATGAGGTTTCCTGGCCTTCTCGTCCCACTGGCAGCCACCCAAGCTCCACAGGAGCTCCTGGGGATCACATCCTCCCTCCAGCCCCAGCCCCTGTGTGTGGTTATCACCCAGGCAGGCTGCCCAGAGTGAGGGTGGACACTGGCACTGGCTGGAGAGCTGAGAGATCTTGGCAAGAGGTGGCTGGAGGATGAGGCTGCTCCTCCACCATGAAAGCCCCTGATGAGTGGGGTGTTCTCTGCTCGGGATGGTTGCCAAGAGCTCCCCACACACAGCCCATGGGGAAGAAGGAGTGCTGAGCCCCACCACACTGGGGCCGAGCCCAGCCTTAGGCTGTCTCACTGGCATCCACAGCCCTGTGCATCAGCTTTGGTGGGTTTTCTAGAAAGAAACTCACAGATTTGGTTAATCAAGTGTAAGGGGCTCCCTTACAGCTCACCAAAGCATCTCTGCTTTTTTGAGGCAGCAGGACCAGGTGCTTTGGCAGTGAACTGCCGACCGAGCGTCTGTGAGAGTAAGTGATATCATCAGGCTTTGCTTTGCCTTCAGAAATGACTAAACAGATTTTTTTTTTCTGGTTTCCAGTTGACCCCGTGGCTCCCTGTCGATGATGGGAGCAGGCTGTTTAGGTTTGAGTTCATGCTGCCCTGACCAGCCCCAAATCAGCCTCAAAAACTGGAGGTGGATTCAGCAGGTAGAGACAGGGGAGAAGCTGCATCCACTGCACCCAGCCCCTGCTGTTATTCAATCAGGGATTGCTGGGAATCATCTCTGATTCATTCTCCAGCTGAAACACAAGTATTTCACATTTGTCTGAAAGGAGTAAGTTTTTTTTTCAAGCTCCTGCCCTTCTGCCTGGGTGTTTTCCTCTGAGGGGTTAGTTAGCCTCAGCTCCCAATTTTAAAGAAAGACTTGGGGGGTTGAGGGTGATTTTCCTTTGTGATCTTTCTGTTCCTTGCCTAGAGTCAGCACAAAAAGGAGTCAGTGCAAATTAGCTCTATTTGATTATTGCAGGGGGGCTAGAGGAGCTCTGGGTAATTGCTGCATTCGGTTCCTTTTCTCTTGGGTTTCACTGACATTTCGGATAGTAAATGAGCAGTTCCTTCCCCCTACAGATGTTTTCTGTTGGTCATAGTTGGGAAGAGACCATAGATGCTAAGTCCATGTGCTTCATTTGTGGTTTTTCAAGGCTTGTTTAAATCAGTGTGGGGTACAGGGCTTGCTCAGCTCCTGCCATTGGGGGGGTGGCAGTGGGGGTGCCTTGGAGCAGCTCTGGGGTGTGCAGTCCTCCCTCCCTCCCTGCTTGCCTAAGAGAGGAGGCAGAGAAAAAGTCAATCTTAGCTGCCAGACCCCCCAAAATTTTTGGAATTTTCTGTGACTGCAGGGTGCCAGGTCCCTTCTCATCCTTACTCCTGCCAGATCAGCTGAAGCACAGCCTGCCTGGATGAACACACTCCAGAGAGGTCCCAGGAGGAATGACAAGTTGTAACTGTCTGTAACCACCCAGCTCACTTTTCACCCTCAACCTCTTTCTGTCAGCATTGGAAAACTGCAGGCACAGGGCCATGTCGTTGAGATGCAAAGTCTCCCAGGTGCAGGCTGTGCTCCTCCAGAGCTGGGAGTGGGTCAGAGCAGAGCTGCACTCTGGGCCAGGGCTGCCTGTGCTTTCACTTCGCTTGTGAGTCAAACCTGCACATCTGCTGCCACAGCCTTGAGCTCTGCTTCACCCCTGGATCAGCATTTTGTTAGACACCAGCCAAACCTGTGCTCCAGAAGGAGGGAAAGGAAATTCAGCTCTTTGTGCTGGCTCTGGGTGATTTTTTTCTCTTAATCCAGGCACATACATGTGTTTTGGAACATCACGAGGTATTTCTGGGCTCCGAGGCCTGTCCTGAGCTTCTGCCAGCTGCCTCCACCAAACGTGTGGCTTAAGGACATGGCTAAGGTCTAAGCATCACTTGCATTTTTGGGAGTAAATTTATGTCCAAATTGCCTACAGGTTTGTCTTGGCTCCCTGGAGAAGATGCATCATCTTTCCTGGTCCTCTCTGGAGACAGAGCAGCAAGCAAAAGAAACCTATGAAGCATAAACTATCTCTACATAAGATCTGGATTCCTCTGTGCCAGGATACAAGGGAGGAGGAAAATCCACAAGATCTTAAAATCTTTAAATACTGAAGTTTTATAATAAATACAGACTAGAGTTTACTGAATGATCTCCAAGTGATACTCAGTCTGCCTTTGCTTTGGACTGGTACATTTGGAATGGAGAGTAGCTGTCAGGCTATTGCAGTAATTTGGTAATTTGCCCAAGCCCAGGAGCTTCCCCAAGCTGCTGCCACGCTCAGCCTCACTCATAGCTGTTTTTCACAAGAAGGCAAAGCCTGTAGAGGCTCCATGACCTGAGGTTATAGGTGCTGGACAGCTCTGAGACCCTTAGTCAGACTTGGGGGGGCCTTAAACCCCAAAACACCTAGTTGGAAGACAAGGAGCCTTTGAAGCTCCCTCAGACTGCCCAAGCCACAGAGTGGAGTTGTGAACCTTGTCTGTTTTCCTCTGTGAGAATGTTGCTTTTCCAATTAAACCCCACGCAAACCCCCAGCCCTGGCTACTGCTTGTGTTACCCCAGCGAGATATCTGACATTTGAGACATAATGGGAAGTCAAAGAATGTGAGGAATTTGGTGACTCAACATAGAGTTTATTATACCAGCCCCACCGTTTCAGCCCGTGTAATGTAGGATTGTTTTACGGCATGCGGCACAGTTCTGTGGGTTAATTTATAAGCAAACAATAATTATTCAAATAGGGATTTTTTTTCTGTGCCTACGTAAACTTGTTATCTGTTTTGGCAGTGGGGGATGCTGCAAAGTAATGCACATTTACATGTTTTATATTGATGCTATTTGCTTTGCCCGGAGCAGCTCAATGGTGCATTGACTCTGAGGACTCACTACTGAACTTGACCTGGGAGTAGCATGGAGATAAGCCAAATGTTAAGAGAAAAGGAGCTCTTTGTGTGGAGATGCCAGGATATTAGGTCTCACTTTTAGGTCACACACTTGTTAGGGGTTCCTTCAAAGTGATGGATTCTTCTGCTAAAATTTAATGATGTCCGTTAAATCACAGGGTCATGAACTAGTGCATGTGCTGAAAATGGTTTGCCAAGGGACCATGAAGACAAGGCCTTGTGTCAGGAGACTTCCAAAGCAAATTGGATTTTCCACACAGCAATGGCTGCGTTTGAAGGTCTGTCAGTGGCCTGTAAAATTCTCCACCAGTGATAACAAGACAGAATTGCCAAGCACTGAAGCAATGCCATGAGCATTATAGAACAAATCACTCCCCTCTCAGGACATAATAGCTTCTTGATCATCAGTCAAAGAAAGAATTATCCTAACCAGCAAATGGGCTGGAGGAGGCTGCTCCTGCTCTGCTGGGGATTATCCTAGAGTTCCTGGGTTAAACCTGCTCTGGGGTTCCTGAGAACATCAGTCTGGAGCTGAGCATCTGGCTAGGTGGATTTTGGGTTGGATGCACAGAAAAGGATGAAGAAACTACATGTCAACTTGTATTCCTTGTCCAGCCCAAGACAAGCCCTGCTCAGGCATGTTTGTGCTGATGGAAAGGTGAAGCAGTTGGGTTCACCCATGGGTATCTGCTGTGGACAAGTCCATCCATTCCCTGGTGTCCTAGTGCTAACCTGATCTCTCTCTGGGTTTTTCACTCTGGGTGCTGAGAAGGATGTGTGCAAGGAATGGCTTTATCTTCAGCATACTGTCAGATGGGGTCCCTTGTGTGGTCAGATGCAGATCTGATGGAAGGAAGGCATGAGATGACCCTATCTCAGAAAAGGATTGGGTGGAAGATGCTGGGCCTGCTTGCTCCCAGTCTATGACAAGAAGAGTCTGGGAAATCTTCCCTCCCTGACTTGTTCTCTGTGCCTGCTCTCTGCCTGGATGTGGGTTGTGCATCACCTGCTGGGTGGGAGATTCTGCAGCTTGTGTGCAGGTCCATAAACAGAGTTTTCTACCTTCTGCATAGTGACCCTTGAGGACAGGACTCTTTAATCACGATATTCTTCTCCCCACCTCACAACTATTTATACAAGGATTACATTCAGTGAGTGTTTCTGACATACTGCTGGAACCACTGATGCAGAATAACCTCTAGCCCAGCTCCACAGGCTGTGCTGGAGTTGCAGGAAGGATGATTTGGCTCATTACATAGCATCTTTAACTCCAATGTCTTGCTCAGCATCTTCACGTGGAGCCAGGAGGTCAGGGGTTCACCTTGAACTGAAACCCAGTGCTCACAACGGGGGGAAGCTCTGTTGGGTTTTACTGATGAGGTCATGTACCATGTCTGTTAAAAATGACTTCTGTCCTAAGCATGAGGAAACAAAGTGGAAGCTAAAAGCCCCAAGGAAGACATCTCAGAAAATAATCTAAACCCCAGTGGCCAGGTGATCTCTTCTTTAGCTGTTTTTATTCGGATTTCCATGTGATGGAGGAGGTATGCCACGGCTGCACTGTATTTTCAGAGCAGGTGACACCACTAGACCTGTTGGTTGAGATTTGGGGCTCTTCATTAACCTCATGAAAGGATGTTTTAGAGTCACATTCACTTTCGTTATTTCATGGTTTCCTATTTTATTGCCTGATGTCACAAATGCAATTTTTGAGCTCAAAAAAGACTCATGTTGTCCTGAAATCAGGTTGTGCTCATGCTGTGGGCCTCAGGCTGAGGTTCCCAGGAATCAGGGGATTCAGAGCACCCAGGGTACATAAGTTGTAGCCCCCTGCCTGCCCTAGATCTTCTGCACCTATGAGCCAGCTCTTCAGCCTCAGCTTTTTCCTTTATACTGTGGTGTAATGAACCTTGTGAAGGTGGAGAGAGCAATCTAAGTGTCAGAACAGCTGGTATTAATTAATTGGTTTGCTCACCTGCTTTCCTAATGACCACTGTATATTTGGGGACTGACATGCTTCTTCCTATCATTCCACCACCTGTACTGAACATTTCTTTGTAACAACAGAAAATAAGTTTCTTTATTCCTCGGTCAAACCTTTCTCCAAACTAATAAAGCCAGAGTTCTGTGTTTCTCACCTTGTCTTCACACCCCAGGGAAGTTAATTTTCCTCCTATTTCCCATTCCATTAATTTGAATTGATTTTGCAAGTAATCAAGCTAAGGCAAGCTGTTGGGAATGCAGCCTGAATGAATCCACAGCACAGAATACCGCACTATTGCTGCTGGTCTCGAGGCTGCTTTCCATCCAGGCTTGCACCAGTTTGGCTGAACTGGTTTGAAAAGCAGTTTGCAGACAAACTGCCCCTGTGCTTCACTGTGCCCTCCCTGAGCTGCAGCTTGTGTTGGCACCTCTGGAAGCAGAGGGAAGTTAAGCCCTGTGCTGCTCTGGCCCTGAGCTGTCAGCTGAGATCTGCACCATGAGCTGGTCTCGAGGCTGCTTTCCATCCAGGCTTGCACCAGTTTGGCTGAACTGGTTTGAAAAGCAGTTTGCAGACAAACTGCCCCTGTGCTTCACTGTGCCCTCCCTGAGCTGCAGCTTGTGTTGGCACCTCTGGAAGCAGAGGGAAGTTAAGCCCTGTGCTGCTCTGGCCCTGAGCTGTCAGCTGAGATCTGCACCATGAAGAGAGGCAGGTCCTGATTTCTCACCAAGAGAAGCTGCAGGCAGACAAATAGGTATCAGAGCATTTAGACAAATGAATGGCAGATCTCTTGTTTCAATGTTAGGTTCAGGAAAGCCAAGAGGTCCCTCCTGGCCCAGACACATGGCATTGCTGCTCTGGGACCAATGCTGGACCAGGGAAGGCATCGGTCAAGCATATGCTGACCACTGGCTTCTCCAGCCTGAGCCTGGATTGAGTGATAGAGGAGGCAGTTCTGGTTCCACCCAGTCTCTGAAGGATTTATATATTGTACAGCCAAAAGAAAACAGCATAAATCATCCCTGAGTGCAGAGCTGTCTGGCACCCTTGGAGGGAAAGTGCAGTGAGGGTGGAGCAAGAGGACACAAGGGTGAACACTGCCTTACACTGGAGTGGTACAAAAATCCCCTTCAAGCTGCCTTCAGCCCTGTAAAGCTTGGGAGGTGGGTGGCTCTGTCATGGCCAAGCCAAGTGATTTCTTGGAAGAGAGGCTGCCTAGGGACTGCTGCTGGGGTGATGCTGCACGGAACCCAGGATGGCCTAGGGGTTTATCCTGTTTCCAGTGAGATGTGTGTGCATGTTTATGAACTCTAACTCCCTGGGTGATGTCATGACACGATGAGAAAGTGGGTTATAAATTAAAGGAAGGAAAAAAATAGACCCCACTGTGGTTCAGATGATGGCAATAAATTCAGACAACAGCTCATCAGTGCCTCTTCCCTTATTCTTGTGTGTGTATGCATTTTTTTTTCCCAGTTGGGAGCAGAGCTGGTGAGAAGCAGCTGGTTTTTATTTGTTCTCCATCCACATCTGATTAGATAGTCCTCCTCCTGCCCACTGGGATGTGCTTGGGAAGTCTCCCAGCCCCTCTGCTCACTTATTTTCTGGGGCATCAAGGAGTTTGGTACTGTTGGAGCTTTGTTTCACAAGCTGACAGCATTTCAGAGGTACAAAGGGCTCCTTCATGATCGTGGGGCTCAGGTCCAGCCAGGCCAGAGGGCACATCCAGATCCTGCAGTGGGGCTGTCTATGAGGTGCTATGGGTTTGGGTCTGGGAAAGCAGCAGTGGGGACATGTTTCTCTCCCTGACATTAAGCTACGAATTTGTTTTTAGGCAGTTCTGGGGCTCTGCAGCCCAGGAGAAGCTGTTGTTGAAGCCAGTATGGAAACTCCCATCAGCTCCACCAAATTTCAAATCAAATTTTTCCAGCTCATAAGGTTTCTTTACACTTTGCTACTGGAGGACTCTCCCATCAAAGCATTTTGCAGGCAGTTGTCTTCTTTCAGGAGACGTTTTGCTCTGGGCAAGAAGACAGTTCTGGTCCTGTCCTGCCTCTGCCTTCCCTTCCTCTTGCTATGCCACTGGTTGGCAAGCTTTAGATGTTCTGGTCCTTCTTCCTTCCTCCTTCTGCAGCTTCCAATAGTGTCTAGACCCTTAGTGTAGACACAAACCATTAGCAAGGGTTGGTCCTGGGATGGATGAGCTCCTTACTGAAATACAACTTTGAAGCCGAACTTCTCTGGTCAGCAGCCTCCTTTGAGTACAAGGGAAAGGACAGGTGAGCTTATCTGAGCCTGAGAACTTTTCCTTTCTCTGTGCTAGGTGGGAAGGGGATCTCCCATGACAAGTCTGAAGCTGTGGTGTTGAGCTCCTGGTGCTGTGCCCCGGCACGTCCTGACCACGCTCCTCCGTCATGTGCTGAGCAGTGAACTTGCAGCTCATGTAACCCTCACCTGTTAACTGATGGGGGTGATAGGCTCTGTGGCTTTGCCTCAGGTTCCCAAGTGCATTTCTGGGAGTCCCAGGTTGAGTCCTGTGCAGTGGCTGAGTAGGGATTGCAGAGCCCCCAAAGCTGAGCTTCCCGGAGAAGAAGAAGGGGATGTGACTCTCCTGTCTGTCAAACGCAAGTATGGAAATAATAAGGTGGGAAACATTCTTGAACTGATCTCAAAACCAAGTTTTCTTTGGGTCAGCTTAAAATGTTGGCAAAAATTCACATCTGATTTTATTCCAAATTTATTTCCCCGTTCCCTTTAATCCGTGCAGCTTTGCATGCTAAAAGCCATGGAGACAATTTGACCCCATGCAAAAGATCAGCCAATGTCCATGTGCCCCTTCCATGTGAGCTGAGCCCTGGAGGTTTCATACCAAGGGGAGGGTGAGGGGGGATTTACCCTGCCCAGGTGCTGGGGATGACATGAAACTTGGCCCAGGTTGCTTCTGCTCTGGCCTGCAGTGACCGTGTTGATGCAAAACCTCCATCTGACTCTGCATCGACAAGTTCAGTTTCGAACAGAAGGATAACTTGTTTTATTTTACCAAAGCTTGGTGAGATAGGAAGGTTTCCGGATAGGATCTGCAATGTTTAGGTTCAGGTATCAGTTGCATAATTTCCTGTGTTATTTCAACACTCTCATCTTTTTCCTTTTCTTTCTTTCTTCTTTTTTTTTTTTTTTTATGAGCTTCTTTGCATACTGGTTAAGTCTTATATAAGCATATGTTGGGTTGGAAATTTTTTTTTTCAAGTATTTTTTTTGGCAGGGAACTCCTGGCGCATGATACAGCTCTCAGAGCCATCAAGCGTAGCTGTGATACAGATGTTCATTGCCTGCATAATCTTTCTCATATCAAGCAATTACCCTGAGCCAATTTCTTCATTTTAAGCACCTTGTTGTGGGAACAGAGCTGTAAATGCATGAGTTGCTGAGTTCCCTTATACCTTCTCACAGCAGACAAACAAAAAATTGAGTTACAGGGCCTTGGTGAAAATCAAACATGAGGGGTGTTTTAGATAAGAAAGGACAGCCACTAACTGAGAGTTTAAAATATAAAGTCCCTCTCGAAAGATACACTGGAGGAGTGCCAATAGCACATAGCTGCGTGGAGACTAAATAAAACCAGGTGAGTTTCCTGCCATTGTGGAGTATCAAATGTGATTTCCATTTGTGATGGACGTGCTGTTTCTGCCAAGATCATCTGGAGTTTTTCATTTTAGGACTTCTTATTTTTGTTGGCCTAATATAGAGCTACAGCCCAGAGCACTAAAAGGGAACGTTGCAGCAATGATGTTCACAGCAGATGAGGAAAAATGCCTTTATCAGAGTGAAAGGCTCTTCCTGGGAGAAGACTTTTCTCCTGTCAGTAGTGTAGGTCTTGGGATTGCTTTGAATGCAAAACAAATGGGAGAATGTGATGAGAGGAAGCAATGCATTAGCACTGATCATCACTGCACAGCCACCAGGTAACATCCTGCCCAATTAAGCATCTGGTCCAAAAATATCATTCAAAACTAGGTGTGAACTGGAGATGTAGATCAGGCTGTTTTGCACTTCTGAAGCCATACAAAGAGGCTGGCAAGCTGCCCTACAACAGAAACAAACAATCAGAGAGTATTTCTCTCTCCCAGAGTGATGTGCAGGGTGGAGCAGAGCTGGACAGGCCTTCCTGCAGCTGCAGGGTGTTGGGACAGGGGGATCTGCCCTGGGTCTGCTGAGAGCAGAGCTGCTCCAGCAGGTGTGTGTAGTGTGGTGATGTTTGGCTCCTGTCTGCTGATCCTAGTGCCTGTTTCATTCTCCTCCTGCTCATGAGGAGCTTGATACAGTCACACTCAGGCTGTGCCCAGTGACCACTGGGACATGTTCAGGGCAGGTTACTGGTCCAGTTGTGAAGTTCATGCCTAGTGAGCATCCCATGTGCAAGAAATTTGGAAGCAGCCCTTTGCTGTGGCTTGGAGTGCACCAAGTTCACTTGAATGAATGCTCAGGGGCTTGCCTGGAGCGAGGCCCAGAGGGGATCCACTTACAGGAATAACAAGAATATGCAATAAAAATAGTTAATGCTAATGATGTTCTGAAAGGGGTATTAAACCTACTGCTTCAGGGCCAAGCAATCTGTGGCTCTAAGAGGCCAGAGTTAAATATAACTTACTGGAAAATGAGTCCAGATCTGCTACTGGATCAGGTGGTTGGAGCCCTGAGACACAGTGGTCTCCTGGAATCATGGATTTGGCATTTTTCAGGCCTTTGCTGATGGATAGGAGCTGATTTCTGAGCAGCAGTTTACTTATAAAAAGTCACATATCTGAGTGACAACTTTCTTGTAAGAGATCTTTTACAACAGAGGGATTGAAAGCAGGGCAGACTCCTGCAAAATCCCAGTTTGGGAAAGGTACAGGCATTTACATGCTCTGTGACTCCTGTTTGAGGTATGAATTTCCTCTCTTACAAAGTAACTCATCAAAATCTCATTTTTGTGCCCATGGACTAGGGAAGAAAGAGAAGGAAGGAAGAGCAGATATGACAACCCATCATGGTCCTTCCAGATGCCCAGGATGTGTCCTCTTCCCATGGAGTGGCCACAGCAAGCAGCTACTGGATGTACTGGTGCAGTGGCTATGGGCTGGAGTGAAAAAAGATATGGGAACACCACCTCCCATTTGCAGGTAGGTGAATGTGCTTATTTGATCCTGTGCCTCACAGTGCACATAGAATCATAGAATCAGCCAGGTTGGAAAAGACCTCCAAGATCATCAAGTCCAACCCTACCGTGGTTACTAGCCCATGGCACTAAGTGCCACATCCAGTCTCAGCTTGAAAACCTCCAGGGATGGTGAATCCACCACCTCCCTGGGCAGCACATTCCAGTGCCTGATTACATTCTCTGTATGAGGCATCTGAGCCAGACCTGGCCATATTCCCAGCTGGGGTGACCTGAGCTGTTGGGATCGAGTCGATGCCTCAGGAGCATGGCTCTGAGGTGTGTGGTATGTGAAGGTACCAGACTCAGTGGGAGCACCGGGGACTTTGACTTGCCTCTGTAACATATTGGGGTTGGGGTTGGCCAAGGGGAAAGGAATCATTCCAGGGGAGCAGTGGTTGCAGAAGGGGCTGAAACAGTGCACTTTCTACCTACCCTCTGCACATCTGGGCTCTCAGCAGCCTCCCACCAGCCCCTTGCTGGGCCCAGGATCAAGAGGGATTATTTAGATATTTGCTTGCTATTCTGAAGTTGTTCAGTTGTTTCTGGAATAGCTGAGTCTGAGCTGGGATTTTGTAGGGATTTTGCAAGAGCCTCTGTAATGGACAGAAGTTGTTCACTCCTCAGAAATCCTCCAGTGGTCCAGGGAAGGTTCTTCTGTCAACCATTGTTGATGGTGTTGGTTACCTCTTCCCTTTGACAGATCATGCTACTCTCTTCCAGAACTTCCATTTACAGAAGCCTCTGGCAGCCTGCTGCTTCCTAGATAGAAAATCCAACAAGCAGTCTGTTCCTTCTCCTCACCAGATTCATAATGTCAGTTCAGAGACAGGATCTCATCTGTTGCTCAGCCTTGATGTAAGTTTGCAGATTTCTTTCTCCACCTCTTTGCCAAACCATTCTTTTCTGCACTTATTGTTTAGGGAGGTCTAAAGAGTCACAATATGTTTTTCCAAAAAAAGATGGTAGGAAATAGATAGATTTGGAAATGTGAGTCTGTTGGGTCTGATTTTGAATTTGTTTTCCCATTTCCCCTGAAAGAAAAGAACCACAAGGCAGGCTCAAAGCAAACTGTACCTGCTGGAAGCCAAAGGTAAAACATCCTTAGTCCTTCCTCAGAGGGCATAAACTGTGTTCATGGTGTCTTTAGTGTCTCTCAGAGCTTAGTAGCTGTTCTGCCATCATTGCTCTTAGAAATAGGAGAGCAAAATTGGTTTCAGGAGAGAAATGAATGGATTTAGAGCAAGGATAAATTTGGCTTCTTGTGCCACAGGAATGCAAGAAATCACTCAGCAAAAGTAAACTAGACAATGCAAACCTACATAAATCTGGGGAGAAATTTAATCCAAAGTACTCACTGACCTTCACTTGATGCTTCCCTTCATCTCACCAGCATTTTATTCTCCTTAAACCCAGCCCCACCACTGGCAAATCTTCAGAGAAGTCAGTTCTTGCACAAACAGGAAAGCAGACTCCCTTCCCACTAATTTAGATGGTGTTTCCAGTCCATGGCCAGAGGACACAGGGGCAGGGAGGTGTGTTTGCCTCCAGGACCAGGTTTGAGGCTGGTCTGGAAAATATTAATTTCCCAGGTGGGCTGATCTAGCCCTTCCTGTATGTCAAATTCACAACCACATCAGAGGTGAATTCAGAAATTTCATCTGGTTGTCATGTGAACTGATTTATGGTTCTGAGTAGTTCACCCCATGCCCTGCACCCAGGAGTGTCCAAGTGTTGGGCTCTGCCACCAACCTCCCTGGCTCTATTTCTCAGAGTCTGCCTGGGATGTAACTCAGTCCCATTTCAATTTAATGAAGTGAAATTAAACACAATTATATCTGGGACTGTCCATGTTCTCCCATGACTGTCACAACTCCTGCAGCAGCACCTGAGATTGTCCAAGCACCAGGGGACCTTGAGGATCACTGCTGCTTTTGATCTTGTCTTGCCCAGCTGAGATGTAAATTGGTGGAGGTGACACTGGAGGCAGGAGGGAAAGGTAAACTTGTTTCATTTCTGCAGGTTGGATGAGCAGGACAAGAAGGTCCTGGCAGGACAAAGGCTGGAAGAAGCTGATAAGGGCTGAGATGGGATGGCAGTGAAGGTGAGAGTAATCAGAGGAACCCTTTGCAAAGGTGTCTAAAGTGCTTTGCCAAACAGGGGCAAAAAGGAGCTGAAGCAAAAAAGAGTGTGCTGCTCTCACACAGTTGAGCTAGAAAACCAGACAAGTTGGTGTGGAAGTCACTGGGGTACCCAGGAGGTTGTTTTTTGCCTAAAGGCTGGACAATTAGACTGTGCAATCTCATTTCTATGGAGAGACAGAAACCAGAGGTTGTGCACAGGAAATGGGCTGGAAAAGCTGAAACAAGGACCAGCAATGCAGCCTTGTTAGGCCAAGGTGAGTTTAAACACATGGTGGTGAAGGGGAGCCCTGCACAGGAGCTGAGGAACTGGCTGTCAGAGGGCACCCTGCAGGGTCTGGGGTAGGGGAACTGCACCCCAGAGCAGGGCAGAGCACATGTTAACAAAGTATGGTAGGAAAGAGCCTTTTCCAGTGTGGCTGGCCTTGACCAGTGCAGTGGGATTGAGCAGTGGAGTTACAACAAAGAACTGGTCCAAAACCTTTGGATATGCTTTTTCCATGGAAGGCCAGTTTGATCCCTTTATAACCCACAGTACATCTCCCAGGTGCAGGGCTTGCTGGTCATGTGTTTATACATCATCCTGTAATAAAAGCAAGTGATCACAAGGAATGTGTCTGTTTAATCTTCAGCTTGTATAACCTGCAAAGAGTGAAATGGAAAAACGCTCAGCTGATGTTCCAGACCAGGGGATTTTCTCCACGTGGATCTGATGCACACACCCACCCTGATCTTGACATGCTTCCAAGAATTCCTATCTGAGTCCTGGAAGAAAAACCCAACCACTCCATGTCAGAAGAGGCCAACTGAAGACCCAGCGCACGTGGCCTGTGCTGTTCACATTTCCAGGTTCTGAATCATTTCCTCCATTCTCGTGGCCATCTCTCCCCATCTGGGCTTGGGCCTGTCCAGCTCTCTGATCCCTTAACTTCCTGAGCTGTGCAGGATTTGAGTGCTGCCCTGGCTGTGCTGCTGTGGCCGGAGATGAGGCTTTGGTGGGCTGCCAACAGAAGCATCCCTTGGCACTGCTGGTTGCAGGAGAAGTTGACTGCTGTATCCCTTGGGGCAGGGTAGGTAAAGGATCTCCAGAGATCCATCATGCACAACCCCATTTGGGAGGAGA
>NW_008670810.1:29816-72410 GCF_000695815.1 Acanthisitta chloris
AAGTGTGCAGGATCTCCCTGACCCTGAGATACCTCTTCACATTGCTCTCAGCCCCAGGAGACAGACATAGCTCTGGGTTCAGAGCTTGGTGGGAGAGAGAGAGGTGGGGCAAAGTGGTGAATCCCCCTACAAGGGGTGAGTGTTGGCCTGGCCCAGGAAAGGGGCCTGTCCCCATCCCCTGCATGGCTGGCAAGGTGCTTGCTGCTCAATGTGGGCTAGGAGGAACTTGGGCTGAGATTTATCTGCTTCCTTCCAAGTCCTTTCCTCTGCTCACACCCTTGAGAGTTGTGAGGGCAAGTGCACACACACATCCTGCAGACCCAAAAATACTCTGGCTGATGCCTGGAGGAAGAACTATCTTCTACAATTGATCAGCTGCCAGAAATCCTCTTCAGCTTCTCTGGCCTCTCTCCGTGTTGTTCAGCACTAGATGTATTTTGGAGCTATCGCATCTGAGTCTTCACTAGACATAAACAATCAGACCTTTGAGAGCTGAGGTATCTGAGGAGCCAACCAGTCCTTGATTGAGAAGAAAATATTTGCACAAAGGAAAGTGAAAACAACAAGCAAAAAGGCAAAATCACACACTTCGGGGAAGTTTGTCGCTGACCTCTCTGGGTTGCCCGGCAGTAAGTAACGGAGTGGCACAACCACATGGGTGGTAGCACTGCTGTGTTAGAGGTGAAAAACAGGCTGGTAAGGGGAAACTGAAACACACTCATTTCTTGAAACTGTTATGTGGCCTGTGTGGAACAGGAGGTGCCTGTGCCTGCCTGGCAGGAGCTGCCCAGAAGAGCTTATCACCAGGAGCAGCCACGGTGTCCCCAGTCCCTGCGCCAAGTGCTATTTTGGCTTGGCCAAAATAAATGGCAGTTTCCCCTCTCTCTGCAAGTTTTAAAACATAGGTTGTCATGTGGAGGAAATTGTGCACGACGATGATGAATGGTTGTGAAATACCATTCACCAGAAATATTTCTGGATTCTGCAATTTAGTTGCAAATTATAGAACACCAACTGCAGCCTTACAGGGAGGATAAAACCAACCTTCCCCTGCTCTGCTGGGGGAATAGAGATGACTATGCTCCTCTTTTCCTTCACCCACCTCACTCCACCCAGACATTTTTAGCTCCAGGGCATTTCCAGAAGACAACACTCAACCATGGCTGGGTCCTTGCTGGGATGAGCTGTGGCAGAGGAGCTCTGACAGCTCACATCTGCCTGCAGTCTGGCCCCACACCCCTTCTGAGCTATTTCAAGATGAGCAAAATGGAGTGGTTGGAAACTGTGGGTTCGTTCAGCACTTGGCTATCGTGCTGGATGGTGCTGAAGTAGGCATAGCAACAGGAAAGGAATGTTCCCTGTAAAAAGATAACTGTGCTTTGCCGAGGACGTGGAACAGTAAAGTTTGTTAAAGCAATCAGTATGTGTCATAATGTTTATTTAACTGAGAGCAGAGACGCTGGAAAAGAATTGCAGCTGTGGAGAAGCCCAAGAGTGCTAAGGAGAGGGATGGGGAGCATAGATTTAGGAGCTGTCTTCCCTTGAAAAAGAAAACAAGCTGTGCTATCAGGCAATCGATGGGGCAGATAGCGGGAGAGCACAGAAGGTAGCTGCTGACTGCTGGCTCTTCTGTAGGGGTGAGGTTAGGCTTTTATTATCTGAAGTTCACTTTCAGGTTAACAGCTTTGAGGATGTGGTTGCAACTCTAAAGGGAACAAATTTTAATTCTTTTCTAAACATAAGCTATTTCTGTTTGAAGGCAGATAACCTTTTTGGCTGTGTTATTTGCCAGTGGTAGATAGAAAGATTGGGGCAGCAGAGTGATGCTTGAATTCCTCCAGCAAATAAAAGGGGAGAACTTGACACCACAGAGTGAATGTGGGGCCAAATTCTGGTTTAGCCCATTTCCTGGGGAGCCCTTGGAAAGAGCAGCTCTGGTGTGACTCCTCCTGCAGGAGGCCAGAGCAGGGCAGAAACAGGACACTTGATAATTCATTTGTACAGCAAGAGATGAAATCAAATACTCAGCCCAGTGCTCTGGCAGGGGGATCTGTTAGCCTGCAGAGCAGTGCCAGGGGATCTGGGAAACTCACTGGGCTTGCTGCAAGTGATAGACTTCCACTGCTCTACACCTCCCCCCCCCCAAAAAAAAAAAAAGCTAACCACTTTGCTCTATATTTTTTAACAGAAGCTAAAACTGCTTTTAGTCAAAATTGGAAATTATGTGAGTTTGAGGGTTTTGTTTTTCTCACAAAAATTCAGATCTGTTTTTGGAAGCCTTTCCTTCACTCTGCAAACTGCATTTTAATTGAAGGCAATGTTTTCTGTCAATAAGGGGAAAATATTGTCTCAGTTGTTCTTGGGTCACCTAACACTTCGTCAGCCAAAGTACTTGCAATGTGCTGAGTAGGAAACAAGTCTGTGTTGGCTGCCCAGGCATGAGCTATCCTCTTCTCCCTCCAGCTCTCCATGATGGTGTGTGAATGGAGCCTTGCAGAGCCCCTCTGGTCTCAGACAGTGGCTGCCTCCAAACCTCCTCTCCTTCTTCCTCAAAATATACAGCCCCTGTGAGACCCAGCACTCAGCTCTGCCTTCCTGGGGGAGCTGGCACATATGTGTTTCCTCCAGGGATCTGCTGGAGCAGCTCTGTAATGCTCATTGCATTTCTCCTGCTCCTCTCTCTGCCAGCTCAACCGCTATCTCTGTAACAAACTCCAGGCTTCCCAGTCGGCCTGCAGAAAAAAAACCATAAAGCCCATTTCAGAGACCAAATTGCCCATAATTTACATGCCTCTCCTCACTTTGAAACGCAAGACGGCTGATGATAACATCAGGAGTGACAGAAGTGGTATCTGTTGCTAATTACAAGCTGACATTATGGTCAAGCAGAGTCATGGGGCCCATCAAAAGCTTATTCAAAGTTGCTTTTCTCCCACTTCAAACACAGGCTGGACACAATGCCAGGCATTTTCCACCTTCTGAAGGAGCAATCCCTCTGAACTGGCCTGGCAGCTCCTTCTTCAGGAGAAAAATCGCTCAAAGAAGCAGGAGAGCTTACAACATGGGCCGAGCTGAGCCTTTAAGGATGAAATTTGTTCATTTTTCATGGAGGAAAACAATGGCTGTTTTCGTTTCCAAAACACCTTCCCCATCACAGGTTCTTTCAAGCTGTCCCAAGGGCTCACCTGGGAACAGTCACCACATGCAGGTGGTCAATTGAGGCCTGTAAGTGTACAGTGGGGACCTGAGGTTGCTCCATGTCAGAGCTGAACAGCAAGACAGCTGCTCCCACAGAGTGTAACCCAGAGTGATGAAAACAGGGAGCTCTGGTCATAGAATCATCGTATCAACCAGGCTGGAAGAGACCTCAAAGAAGAATCATTGAATCAACCAGGCTGGAAGAGACCTCAAAGATCATCAAACCCAACTCTACTGTCATTAGTAGACCATGGCCTAAATGCCACATCCAGTCTCTTCTTGAAAACTTCCTGGGATTGTGAATCCACCACCTCCCTGGGCAGCACATTCCAATGCCTGAGCACTCTCTGTAAAAAATCTCTTCCTAATATCCAACCTAAACCTCCCCTGGCAGAGCTTGAGTCCGTCTCTTTTCTCAGGTAAAAAGTGAGAGAATGAGACAAAGTGGCCTCAAGTTGTACCAGGGGAGATTGAGATTGGAAATTAGGAAAAATGTCTTCATGGAAAGAGCTATCAAGCACTGGAACAGACTGCCAAAGGAAGTGGTGGAGTCACCATCCCTGGAGGGATTTAAAAGATGTGTAGATGGGGCACTTGGGGACATGGTTAGTGGTGGGATTGGCAGAGCTGGGGGAACAGTTGGACTTGATGATCTTAAGGGTATTTTCCAACCTAAATGATTCTATGACTCCTCTGTCCTGTGGGACCTCTAGCAAATCCCATTAAAAGTGGTGATTAAACTCCCATTAAATCTCCCCACTGTGCTTTCTTGGGCTTTGCCACAGCCCAAACTGAATTCCTTCTTTCATCCTAAGGACAAACACGCGATTGTCCCACCAAGCTCAGGGGCACTTGTGTCTTTGATATAACCTTCTACTTTTTCCTGCAGCCGTTGGCCATGGCTGGATGGTGCTGTGTAGGCAACAAAAATGCATGTTGACCACATTTTCACAGTGCCATTATGTGGTGCTCCATGGAGCTCCCTTTGGGACCTTTCTCTGTTATTTATTGTGGAAAAAGTCTTTTCACCCCCAGTCTATCAAGAGTGGGACCAAATATAAGGCTTAGGAGACACAGCAGTCAATGAGCAAATGGATCCTGCATAACAAACCTGGTTCCTGTAAGAACTGAGGGAGTTTCCAACCAAAATGTGCCACTACTCCAACAATAGAGCAGGGAGTAGGGGCAGCACAGAGAGCTCTGTAACCCTGACTGGTGGGGGTAAAAAAATCCTCCTTGTGGAAAGATTGCTGGGTGGAATTCTTAATGTATTTATTCTGTATCTTAAATTCTTTGAAAACAAATTTCTTGGAACTTATCGCAATCCAACCCCCCTGGTGGCATCCACACAAAGGGGATGTCCCCTAGCACTATGTGTCACATCTCAGTGGTTTGTGTTCTACTGCTGAGTGGCATTTGTAATGCTCCTGCTGCCCCAGCGCCCTGTAAGGAGCACAGAGACCTTTGACACCTCCTCAGAGGTCTGTCACATAGGCTGGGAAAGGTGGTTGCATTTGGATGCTGAAGCTTAAAGACTGTGCTGTTAAATGTAAGGATGGGAAAGCTCTCTTGTTTTCTAGTGGTGAAAGGAGAGGAGCTCATCGGTGCAAACCTCCAGAGGTGTTGGTCTGCAATCCTGGCAAACAGGAGTTGTCATCACAGCAGAGAGGGGCATGGAAGGGTGGGCTCCTTGCAAGAGCCAAATGCTCCTGGGGGCCTTTTCCAGATGCAGGGTTGGTCACTAGACAAGCCCCAGGAAGATTCATTGTGAGATTTGCTTGGTTTATACAATCCATAATTAATGGCTCATTGGCAGCTGTGCTGGGTGGATAATCCTTGCCCTTCCAGAGGAGGATGGATGGCACTTGCTGCATTGGGTTTGGTTGGCACAAATCACACATCGGCTCGTTATCTCATCAAACTCTAACACGGAAACTGATGACTTGGATGAGCTCCACCCTGGGAGCTTTTGCCTGAAGAGTAATATCAGTCGGGGTGTGGAGCCTTGGGTTTCTTTGGTGGCATTTCTAGATAGACCAAGTGCTCCCACAGATGGCTCATTGCTGATGCTGAAGCCTTTGCTTTCCTTGAGGAGCCCTCTCTCCAGTAGGATTTCTCCAAGTTGCCCCAGGAGAAGTTTAGATAGGATATTAGGGAAAATGTCTTCATGGAAAGGGCTGTCAGCACTGGAACAGGCTGCCCAAGAAGGTGCTGGAGTTGTCATTCCTGAAGGAATGTGAAAGTCATGTAGATGTGGCTCCTGGGGACATGGTTTAGTAGTGGGCTTGGCAGTGCTGGAGCAATGGTTGGACTCAATGATCCTAGATGGATTTTCCAGCTTAAATGATTTTGTGATTGTAAATGGAAAATTAGGTGGGGTTTGTTGTCCTGGGGTTTGAGACCTTCCTCACCAATGCACACAGCTGTATGGGGGAAAACAAGGAGATATCTTGGGTTGACCTGGGCAATACCTAATGAGTGATCAGGGTTCAGCCCCACAGGGGAAGTGGTCTGTACAGAACTGGTGGGTGCTCAGGAAAAATCACAGAGGGATATACTCAGCTGGAGCACTGGCTGCTCCCTGTGGCTGCAGGGATGGTCATCTCATGGAGTGGGCATGAGCTCCCAGGAGTTCCTGCTGCACCAGGTCCCTTTGGGCTTGCTTGTGTCTGCAGTTGGCTTCTTGGGAGTGCTCTGGTGCATGTCTCTGCATGCTATTCCCTCTCTACGACCACAGAGGCAGTTCTCAGACAGCCCTCACCCCTGTGGCAGCAAATACTAGTCCATACATGTGTGTGCACATGCTGTGCCCTGGAGGAGTGCTGGGAGCTGAGCATGGGCTGCAGAGCCCTGTGATGGGCCACTGCTCCTGCCCAGGGTTGAGCTGATTCTGCAACAGCAGAGATGCAAGGCAAGAGGTGTTAAACTATAAAACCTGGTGGCTCTCTGGCCTAGGGTTGCAGGAGGAGGAGCTGCTGCTCTGCACACATGGGCTTGCTCTCTACAGCAGGAGAGGCTGCAGTCAGCTCAGGGGACTGGAAGCTGAAAGAACTCTTCCCAGAGAGGTGTGTGGGGCCGTGATTAGCTGTTTTTAGAGTGGAGGAGATGCCACAGAGCAAAAGGCTGTGTCAGCCCCTTCCCTGTAGGCTGTGGAGCCTCTGCCTCGGGTGCTTCGAGGAGTGCACTGCATTTCAGACTCTGGAGTGTGGCTGCTGTGGTGCAGGGTGGGTCCTTTCCAGTCCAGGTGATTTGAATGGTTCTGCTTTATGTCCTGAAATGTATCTGTAGCTGTGGTTTATCCTTTCCCTGCCCTAACCTCATCCAGCTTGTTAGGCTGGGAATTTTGCTCTGTGAACATCTTTGCTGGATGTTTGAGAAAGCTGAAATGTCAGATTGACCTTTTGAGGTTTTTTTCTTTTCTTGAGGAAGAAGGTTTCTATACAATTCATGCCATGAATCAATCCAAAGGGATGCATTTTTCTGCACCAGTTAAATAAGAGAGCATTAAACCTAACAAATGTTACCCAGCTTGCCTGCACTTTCACGCAGTGTTCAGCTATAAATGTGACCTGTGCTTATAACAACATAAACAATGTGCTCCTCAAAAGCAGGACAGATTATATACCTCTTTTCTTTTTATTTTTAAGCTGCCCAAGAAATATATACACACATTCCTAATATGTTTACTTAAGCAGGAAGCAGACGAATAGTTTAAGATAATGTTTCAGCCTATTGTGAATTATATGTGCTGCAAAGATTGTTTCCTTTATGTAGTAATTTTTCAAACCCAGAGAGAAAAAAAACCCTGAAAAATCTTGTCAATTCCTTAATTGTAGGAAAGGTTTGCAGGAATTTCCACTGCATTTCCCTCAAAGTGATATCTGAGACCACTGATAAGGGGAAAAGGAGATGAAATAGTCCTAATTCTTTTCATGTACTGTGGAGACTAATTCCTCTTGCTCTCACCACCATGTCCAGCTGACTGGCTCACTGCTGATTTCTCCTGCTTGTGGGGAGATCTGAGGGGTGATACAAGTTTGAGGGCCTGGAGAAGGAGGGGATCAGTTTAAAGAAGGAAGATGCTTTAATTTGCAGGCAAAGCTTACTCTGGATTTGATCACACCCTAAGCTTCTGCTGGGTTTTCCCCTCTCCTCTGCTAAAATATCTTTTGGCTGACATCACCAGTGGAATGGGACATCAGGGTGGATGTAAAATGCTACAGAACTGGAGTGCTGGCAGCTGATGAAGCCTCATCTCTGGCAGGGGGACCCGTGGTCTGCAGGCACAGCTGAGGGAGGGCAGCAGGAACCTTCCTGTGGGCTGTGGGGGTGAAGCTTCTCCATTTGGGAAAACCCATTTGCCACAGGTTGGCCAAATTACCTCTTCTGCTCAAGTCAACCTTGCAAGGGAGAGGGTCACTTGGGGCTTGTCCCATGTGTGCTTGTACCTGGCTGGAGGGAAGAGTCTCCTTTGCCTTGTGGCTGTGCAGTGAGGTGTGGGGCAATCCTTCCATCCCTCCTGCAATGCTCTTTTGTGCCATGTGCTTCTCAGGGTGGGAGTGATTCCCCCTGTTTCCTGGGGAGCTTGGGGCACAGTCCCTCACCCTACCCCTGCCTGCAGCAAGGGCCAAGTTGAGGAGTTCATGCCAAAAGCAAACCAGCCAAGAGGCAGCTCCTTGGAGCCAAATTCTCCCCTCAGCCACGCTTGAGCACCCCTGGTGAATTTAATTTTTGTCTCCAGGTCACTGAGGACAATTATTTAGCCTTTTTTTTGTGCACTGTGAGTGCTGCCCTGGTGGGTGGGGGGAGCCCCCAGGGCTCCCTGGGTGCTGGGAGCAGGGGGAAGAAAAGCAAACTGTTTAACTTGCGAGGTGCTTAGATGGGCTGCAAAGAGCTTGGCTGGTGTGTATTCTTCCCTCTCGTCGCCCTGTGCGTGTCTCACCCGGTGCCATGGGAACCCCAGGGACCACTGTCTGTGCCCATGGCAACACTCCTCGGGTGTCATTCCCACTCAGCCCCTGGTGCTGAGCAGAGCTGTGGCTGGAGACCACAGTGAAGTTAAAGAGGAGAAGTTTGGGACTCCTGGTGTCAGGAGTAAATTAAAGCTGGGTGAAGAATGAGCATCTGATGGTGGTTTCCCCAGTCTGGGATCCTGTGCTGAGTCAATGGGGATACTCAAAGCCTGAGGAGCAGCTTTTGTGGGGTATCCTAAATCTGATGGACAGCTCTCTGATAGGCAGATAAAAGGCAAGGATGTATAAGGAAATAATTGGGATGGGGCCGGAGTCTAATTAAAGTGGTGGCGGTTGGTCAAAAGTGAAAAGAAAAACTCAGCCTGAGAAAAGGCACATGTGAGCAAACAGGCAGGAGGAACTCTGACCCTCCAGCTGAGAGGAGAAAGGGGTGAAGGGTGAAGGGGTGGCCAGCTCTGTCCTCTTCCATAGCCTGAGGAGATCCTGGAGGTTTGTGGGCAGGACCATGCAACCTGCAGCTCACCCTTTTGGAGTAGATTCCTCCTTGGGGTGCTCCAGCAGCGTGTGGAGGTGCCAGCTCAGACCTGCCTCTGGTGAGGGAAATTGGTGCTTTGGGCAAGTTCTCCAGGGTCCAGCATGATCCATGGTACTCTTACAGCTTCCTCAGGACCTGCTGATCCCTCAGTGCAGGGACATCTGAACTGCCCCTGCAAGTACTAACCCTAGCCTGAGGCACTTCATGAAATGCCCCAGGACTCTCCTCCCACCCAAACACTATCCAAAGTTAGAAAACTGCTTTATCCATGTCCCTGGCACAGCACTGCTCTGGGTGTAAAGTCATGCAGCATCACTTTTCAACCCCTTGGTGTGGAGTAAACACAGCAGTGTGTGCAGTGACCCTGGATCACAGAATCATAGAATGGTTTGGGTTGGAAGTGACCTTAAAGATCATCTAGTTCCAACCCCTTGCCATGGGCAGGGACACCTTCCACTAGACCAGGTTGCTCAGGGTCCCATCCAACCTGGCCTTGAACACTGCCAGGGATGGGACAGCCACAGCCTCCCTGGCAAGTCACAGCAGTGTTGGCACAGAGCTGTCCCCCAGTGAGGAGAATCTCCTGGGGGGGTGGTGAGAACTGCAAGGGATGGGGGACATGTCCTGCTCCCCAATCCCTTGGCACTGACCCTGCCAAGGGCTTGGGGCTGCTCACATAAGCCAAGTAACTGACACCGGGTGCAGCAACTGCACAGCCACTCTCATTAGGGCTGTTTGTTTTTCACAGTGAACTGTGTGTCACACTGAAAACTGATACTGCAGAGGGAAAACAGTGTCCTCTCTTCCCCCACCCCCTTCATGGAAGGGAAGGGACAGCTTATATTTACTTGTAAAGAGATATGGGTGACTTGGTGAAATAATAAAGGAGCTGTTAAAGAAGCAAAAATTCCCAAGCAAGGAGAATAAGTAGAGGTTTTATTCTTTTCATCACATTTTGCTTTCACTAAGCACAAATACAAGCTGAGCAGTAAGGGATGTGTCCCTGTGGTGCCCAAAGGGGCTTGTGACTGAAAGACAAGGTGACACAGGCTGCATGGAGCTGAGTCTGGCCATGCTGGTGTGTGGACAAGTAACCTTCACTGAGTAACAGCTCAGCTGTGGACTGACAGCCTTGTAATCCCACTGGAACCACCACCGAATGGACAGAGAGACTTTGAGATGTGGTTAGGATAAGCATCCAGATTTCCTGATCCTCACAGGAACATTAGGGCTGGCAAAAGAAGTTTTGCTAGAAATAGGCCATCTCTGAAGGGTTTTTTGCCTTGTGCTGCTTCTTTGACTGGTGCTAGGAAAGGGCAAGGGTTGTGACACTGGAAACTGCTGGCAGCTTTGTTTGCATTTCCTTCTTCACTTGTAAATGAACTCTGTGGAGCTTTGTGTGATGAAATGGAGATGAAATGAATCATAGGAATGACCTACAGCAAACTGAAATGACTTTGGTGAGCTGCACTTTTCCTAAAGGATAGCTGTGTCCAGCTCCCTGGCACAGTGAGGCAGAGCAGTGTGTGTGTCTTTATACATCTATTTTGTACTCCTGTTATTCCTGTGCCTAGACCCATTGGGATAACTGTACTGTGTCTGCAGTCAATGACAAGGCTCAAAGGGAGCTCTGAGCATTTGCCCTCTGTTCTTGTTTTGGTTTAGTCTAATTCACTCTAAAAGGCTATTTTGGTTGAATTTTCCTCTCCATGCCCCACCTACCCTCTCCTCTGCTGCTTCTGTCTGCCTCTGCTCAGAGGTGCCGCCACTGCTATCTCGGAAAGGAGCTGGAGTCAGTGCTCTGCTAAATTATCTCTTGTTTGTTCAGTGTAAAGCATTGCACTGTTTCCAGCTGTATTGTTGTTCTTGGCTTGAAAGTTTCTAGCTGTTTTCTAATTTGAATCCAAGCCCTGGTTCCCTGACTACTGCAGCAGTCTGCCCGTGCACAGCCCCAGTGCTGCCAGACACACAGGGACCTTGGCCCTGGCCTGGGGGCTACAAGATCGAGTTTTGGTGTCTGAATTTTTACTTGGGGTAACGAGGACACGTGGTTTTAGTGAGATGATTGGGGGCTATAGAGTTTTGGTGTTTGAATTTTTACTTGGGGTAATGAGGACACGTGGTTTTAGTGAGATGATTGAGCTAGAGTGGCCAGGAACTGGTGGGCAAGATTTTGTGATGTGGTCTTGGCTCTGTAATGGGCACCCTCAGTGAGTGTGCTGGGCTTTGGTGCCTGTGATGTAAGGCAAGATCCACAGAAATACAGAGTCAATAAGAGAGTTTTGGTGTTTGAATTTTTACTTGGGGTAATGAGGACACGTGGTTTTAGTGAGATGATTGAGCTAGAGTGGCCAGGAACTGGTGGGCAAGATTTTGTGATGTGGTCTTGGCTCTGTAATGGGCACCCTCAGTGAGTGTGCTGGGCTTTGGTGCCTGTGATGTAAGGCAAGATCCACAGAAATACAGAGTCAATAAGGTTGGAAAGGACCTGTGAGATCATCTAGTCCAACCTATGGCCTAACACTACCATGTCAACTAGACCATGGCACAAAGTGCCATATCCAGTCTTAAACATCTCTAGAGATGGTGACTCCATCACCTCCCTGGGCAGCACATTCCAGTGTCTAATCAGCCTTTCTGGGAAGAAATTCCTCCTAATGTCCAACCTAAACCTCCTTGGGTGCAGTTTAAGACTGTCCTCTCATCCTGTCACTAGTTGCCTGGGAGAAGAGGTTGACTTCCCACTGGGCTACAATGAGGCTAAAATAAGGATGATAACCCAAATCTGTTGTGTAAGAATCATTCAGCAGTGAGAGGATTATTCCTCAGCTGTGCTAGAACCAGCGTAAAGCAGTCTTTTTCACTTTCCAGCTATTTTTCTTCTCACTTTTTTCCCCCAAAGCTTTTAATTTTTTATGTGGGTATAAATACACAGAGAGCACATTTAAAAATCAGACTCTGCAGCTCTCAAAACAAGCCATAAATCCACACCTTGATGTGGAATCAATAAGCTAGTCAGGCCAGCTGGATTTTAAATAAGTTTTGAAGCTTAGTAAAGGAAGAAATGATAGGAAAAATGTGCTGCCCATGGGCTGGGCAGAGCAGTGCCCAGCACAGCAGAGCTCTGTCCATGGAAGGGCTCAAGGAAGGAAAACTACTTGGTTTCTCACATCCAGCATCTAAATATAATTCACTTGATATAATTCTACTACTGGGCTTAACAGATGCAGGAATGAGAGCCCAAATGAGAAAAACATCAGGAGGGGGAAAAAAACCCGCCTTGGCTTAGTTTAGGTAAGGGAAAACTCTGGAATAAGAAAGGACTGTGCTGTTGCAGCAGCTGATTCAGCCTGGTATCCAGCCTGGAAGAGGATTAGGGGTTGATTCTGGCACCTGGTTGTTAAAATGCCAGATTTTTCCATGGAAACAGTTGCTACTGACTGTCCCATTCACAGTTTATTTTACTCATTCATTAGTTCCAGGTGAACCCAGGTTTTTCCATAGTAGCTGGCCAGAATGGGTTTTCTGAAGATTAGTCCAGAGGATTTGGTGTGAAGGACACTGGATTTGGACCCAGTTGAAAGCAAAAATATGTTGATGGAGCAAACCTGCAAAAATGACAAGTCAGTATCAGCCAGATTCATTACGTCACCTCAGCTGGGATAAACACCCCCAATTTTTGGGAGTTTTGAGGTGCTTGATTTACTGTTGGATGCAAAGCAATGTGATCTCTGGAAACTAAATTTAACTTCCACTGTGGAGTAGAGTAATCATGAGGCACAGGTCAGGCAGGAGTGTTAATATTTTGTAAAATATTTCAGTTTTTTAGAGCTTTTTGTTTCCAGTCCTGAAATGTGCTTGTCCTGTGCTGGTTATAGCAAAGCCCTGGAATGATCATGCACCCACTGACTCCTGTTTGTCCTGGGTGATCCCCACATCAAAACCAAACCTAGGCCTTTCCTACAGGTTCCTGAGTTCCATCTGGATTTATGGCAGAAAGATACCTTTAATGCTTTGATTTCATTGGAGTTTCCAGTCAAGGCAATGATGAATTTGTGCATGCAGAACTGATTTTTACACACTGTGGTGTCATCCCTTGGTTAAAACCAATGAAAAATACAAAGCTGTATGTGATGTTGTATGAAAAAAGATATTTCAAGTTGTAGTGCTCAGTGGTACAGGGATGGGGGTGAAATGTCTACAGGACCTTCTATAAATCACCATTTAGCTTTCTCAGATTTCTGCAGTCACAGCTAGTGAGAAACCCCTGCTCCCACAGCTACGCTGATGTCACTGGTGTTGCATATACAAGGACACAAGCAAAAGCCAATTCATGATGAATTCCACCCGAGGACACAGTGAGAGCAGTGCCTGCCAACCAGGAGGATGAGGTCATTGCAGGAATTCTTTACATTCTGCCTTCTGCACAGGGTGCCCAAGCAACGAGAGTAAAGCTATAACAATAACCAACACATGGGAAGCTCTAAATGGCACTGGCTCTGGCTTTATTCCCCCTGATTCCCTCCCCAGCAGAATATGGAGAGAATAAACTGCTAAATTAGGTTCTGTCTTGATGGAGAGTATATAAGCCCTGCAGACAGCTCTGTTGCTCATTAGGGGTGTGTATAGAGGGGGCTGTAGGGGCACTGGCCCCTACTCATCCATGCTCCCAGTGCTACCTGTACTGTAAGCTCTGTGATGGGGGGGGTTGTGAGCAGCTCTGCCATCCATACTGTGGCTTATTAGCCATAAATAAAAGTAATTCTGTGAGTTCTGAAACTGCTGGAGCTCAGTTTGCTGTTGATTGGTGTCTAGTGACTCATTCGAGTTTTATTAATTGTACTAAAACTACAGCATGAGCTTTGTTGTGCTTAGAAGTTAGAAAACTCAGACCAATAAGAAATGCTGTAGGTTCCTCAGGGTATGACAATCCTGACCAAAGGTTTTCCCTCCTCATGGTGGGGGAAGCACATCAAACCTCTTCGCTGGCTCCAAGAGATTTTCTGGTGTGCAAAGGATTGATTTTTATGCTACTGCCTTTCTTTCACTGGGGAGGTTAATTGGGCTCTGTTTCCTTCTACCCACTGACTTTCTTTTGCCAAACTTGAAGTAAGCTGATATCTCAGATCTGTGGTCTCTGTTGAACGTGGATGACGGGCCCAGTCGCTAGATGCGATGGAATGAGCGTGCAGTGTGACTCCATAAAACTTGTTTCGTTTGGAAAGTAGGATAAAAGACCTCAGTAATGAATCTGAATCCTTGTGATTAATGAGCAGAGCCAAAGAGCCTTCATTTTGCTCACGGCTATTCAGTGGGCAAAGGCTGTCTGTATTTGACAATTTTATTATTTGCTGCAGTTTATTCTTTTCTTTCTAGTACAGGAGGCTTGATAGTTTTTTTCGATAGATATTGGGACCAAAAGAGGCTTTAAATCATCCAGGCTCTGACCTCCTGTATAGCACAGGCCAGAGAATTTCAACCCTTACTGAACCCAATAACTTGCATTTGACAAAGGCATGTCTTCCAAAAACCCATCCAGTCTTGATTTAAAGGCAAGAGATGGTAGCTGCTTTGGGAATTGCCTAGAAAAATATGGCTTCTGCAGCTGCCTTGGTGTTTAATGTTATTCTCAGGGGAGGGGGGGAGTGGGGAAATAACAACCCTTGCTTGTTTTAATGCCTTGGCAGCTCTAGTTTATGACCTCGTGCTGTTGGTATTATCCTCCAGCTTTTAGCAGAGTTTTCCTGACCAACCCTTGCTCTGGGTGTTTGTTATTCTGGGCACTGACATGTTTTGGGAGATGCCAGGTAGGAAAAAGCATGGTAGGGCTGGATGGGTTCAGTGACTTCTTTTAGTCACAAACGGGTGCTGCGAGAGTTGTGAGAACACTTTCTTGCTGAAGGTCCATGGTTTTCTCTTGTTCTCCAGGAAAAATTAAGGCTCTGTCTTGCTCCCTGTCCTTGTAGGACTCTTATCTACTTGGATCTGAACTGAGGCCATGACTTCTTTCAGGGAGGTTCCTCAAACAGCTGCCAGATGGCAATTGCATTCAATTCCTCCAATCGAGCTGGTTTTGAACCACTGACAACAGGGTAATAACTGCAGATTCCTATTCTTTATCCCAGCCAAATCCTGAGCTGGGTTTTCTTCCTTCCTTGTCCAAATGTTTGAATAAGTGAAGCCAAGTTTTCTGTTTTGTTTTTTTTTTTTTTAAAAATGAAATAATATTGCCTTGATTCATGTAGATGTTAAACAAACACGTAAAATAAACGGACTGAAGCGGGACTGAATGTAAAGCTCAATTCCCATGGTCCTTGGCTTCCAGGATCTGCTCTCCTGACCTCTGTGGCAGGGCAGGATGCCTTTGGTGCTCTGTGTCTTTCAAATGGACAGGCTGCTGTCTCTTTCCCACTTCCATGATTTTACCAGGAAGAGGTTCAGGACAAGCAAGACCAGAAAAGACTTCCAGGGATTGGATATCTCCTGAAACGAAATTGTCCCATGTCATTTATGTTTTTGAACCTTCAGTTCTCAACATCCTGGTGGTAGAAATGCCTTTCTTAACATCCATCCTCAGTTTTCCCTTGCTGCAGCCTTTGTCCCTGCTGCTTGTCCCTTCTGGAGTAAGTCCTTTGTCTCTTGTCACAGCTCTCTTATGCTTGAGCACTGCTATGTTTCCCCTTGGTCTCTCTCAAAACCAAGGAAACCAGGGAACACTAATTTTTTGGGAAGTGCAGCTGTTAAATAGATAGAAGTTTGGAAAAGACTCTCTCACCTCTACCCCAGACCTGCCATAGTGACCCTGCACCAGTTCTTCTGTCTTGGTTTGTCTCTTTCCTTTCTGTCTGCTGAGCTGTGGACGTGTTCTCTGGGATTCCCTCTCTGTGTGTTGGCCTTTGCTTTCCAAGTGGGACAATTTGTATTGGAATACATAAATGTTATTTATTTGTAAATTTTTTTTTACACCATTCCCATCTCTTTCTCTGAACTTGTAAACAAATTCTGCAAAGTTTTAAGAACCTGAGCTGAAGGTGAAACAAGGAGCTGTGTCACCTTTCTGTGCTGGCCTGTGGCTCACTCCTCCTCCCTGCACTGCCCTCAGCCAGGGCTCCACACAGTGCTCTGCTCTCTCTCCTCTTTGCACTAAGGTTCATGTCTCCATGTGCTTCCCCATGCCCCAGGCTCTGAGGGTGCTTTAGAAATAAATCACTCTATCACCCAATTGCTGTAGTGTTTAATTACCCCCTACTTGATGGAGATGTCTGGAAACATAAACAGAAGGGATTCTACCAGTTCTCCCAGTGTCTGGATGTTTGCACCACGTTGTGTGCTTCATTCTCACCACCCTTCCAACATCTGCCTGTCTCACTCCCAGCCCAGTATTGCCTCTGCATACTCAATTCTGGTGAGATTGGGGTCTGTTAAGTATTTCAAGCCAGGAAAGGTGGCAGAGCAGGAGGGACTGTGTGCACTTGCTGAGAACTGTGCTACTGAAGGATGGAAATAGTGGCATAGCATTACCTCTAAGTGTAAAGGAACTTCAAGCTATTAGATATTTAGCCCTTCACACACTAGAATTTATTAATATATTTTAGCCCTGATTAATGAGTTGCAGGAAACCTGAGTCTTTTTACCTTCACCTGTGCTGTGCATGTTCTCCTGCAGCTGACTGTGCTCCAGGGGATGGGCAGGCGTAGACAGGCTTCATTTCATGACCTCACACAAACCAATTACCCCATTTACAAGCTGCATTATGCTGTGCTGAGTCAAAAGCCAGTTTTACAGCATTTTAACACCAGGAGTTAATGTTTCTTTTCTTTCCCTTTCAAGAAAGGAGCTGTCATTCATCCTTTCCCTTCTTTAAACCTGCTAAATAAATCTCTTCTGACTTTCCTAGTGTGCCTCGGTGAACTTCCCTGCAGGTTTAGGCTGGTATATAGTGAGAGAATTTGGGTTACCTTTCTTTCCCATCAGTTTAGTAGCAAAGTGTGTGTGTGTTTTTTTTTCTTTCTCTCTCTCTTTTTTTTTCACTGTAATGAAAGCCTGGGATGCTGTCATGGGGATGCAATGGTTATTGCATCTCCAATACTTGTGTTATTCCAGGAGCACCCAACTCTGAAGCACCTTTCAAAGTCCCAGATACTGCGTTTGACTGTTTTCCTGAGACACTTGAGAGTTCAGAGTATTATCCAGAGTTTATCCAAACTCTTTAGAAACTCTTGGTCCGGACTGAGAGCTGGAAACTTCACAAAATTAGAAGGAACTTGCATGAGGTTTCCACAGTTTCTTGGTTTTGCTAGAGGGGAGCATGAAGAGATCAGCTTCTTTTGTGAAATTATGGCTTCAGGTACCTGCCAAAGCCAACAAAATGCAGACATGGACAAAAATGCTGAAATAATGCATGACGAAAAATATGTTAGCTTGATGTTTTCAAACCTCAGTAAAGGACTGGCTTGAGTCTGGCTGGTTCAGCTTCAGGCTGGTTGTTTCATCTGCTGAATGCAAGACCAGAGGCCCTGGAGGATGCCAGGAACCAAACCCTGATCATGATGTGGCTGCTGCGAGTGCTGGTGAGGCCTCTTAAGCTGTTTTGAGGACCTTCTCTTCCTCTTGTGAGGGAGGGACAGGAGATGGCCTGAACTTTGTCCAAATCATAAGGTCAGACCCAAACTTGGAGTTTGTTTTGTTTGGGTGTTTCTGCTTCCAACCTTCCATCAGAGCGAAGGAAGTGGGGCTGGGTTCCTCTTGGAGCATATGCAGTGGTTGTGTTGGCTCTCTGGGGTCTTTCAGCCCACCAGTTAGCCTTTGTGGAAGCAGTGAGCATTGCATCAGGCCATGCTTGCTTTGGCCAAATGGGTTGGCTACCAGAGCAGCCTCGGCTGCTTCGGAAAGCCCCAGCTGTCTCTGCAGCCCTGAGGAATGTGTGCTGATGAGCACTGATCTCATTATCGTCCTTTGGACAGGGGTTGTCATTCCAGTGTTTCTGCTCACTTGCTCCATTCACCACATGCTTGGCATGATGGTAACAGAGATTGGAGGAGGAAGGGGAAGGGATGCAGCAGTGAATCTCCTGGGGTGTGCTGCAGGCCAAGGAAAACTTTGCTCCTTTTCCATGTGCCATATTAGAGGTAGATGGTTAACACGTTGCTTTGGCTGGCAGCTGTGGAGCTGTCACTTCCTCCCCTCCTCTGCTGGATATGCTGATGTGGAATTAAGCACGCGTGGCTGAGAGGATGCCTTTTGCTGGAGGTGGGGACTGGGCTGTTGTCTTTGCTAACTGGGAAGTTATTTTTGATTCTGCCCTGCAATCTGATTTTCTATTCTACTTGATGCTGGGAGGGGTTGAGGTTTATGTAACTGTTCTCATTTCATTGCATTTTGGGTGATGGTTAGTTATTCCCAGTCTGGAACAAACCAAAGTTTCCCTAAGCAAACAGGAGAATGAAGTAGAAGAAGGATCATAACTTGGACCTGCCACCGTCCACAGTGCACACTCCATCGTCCTCTTGCTCTCCATTTGGAGATTCCAAAAGGCTTCTCCACCTATACAAGCTGTGTCTGAGGGAAGCTCAGAAAGGAGAACTGATGCACAAAAAGGTGAAGCAGCTGCAAGTGCAAGGCCAAGTGTCCATGCAGTGGAGAAGGCAACCACACTCCACAGCACAGAATGCCATGGTGGCAAGGGGCTCCTACCTAAAGGAAGGAAAAGTACCTATTAAAGCCAATGGAAAATTTTATTGGGTATGTGGTTGCTGAGTTTGGTCCCATAAATAATCATCTTGCTAGTTTTGTGGTTTAATTCATGGGCCCTCTGAAAAGAAGAACTTTCTTAAACAAGAGCTCCCTCTTCCCTGCTCTGTTTGGTCTCTTCAGCTCCAGTGAGTAGCTCTTGGCTTGCCTGGGCCCTCCTCCCTGCTGTGGCATGGCACAACTTCCCTGTCAGCAGCACATTGTTCTCATTGACTTTCATTATTCCAGGGGCTAAATTACTGCATGCTTTGATCTCCCGTTGGAGTCACTGCTTGGAAAGGCAGGAAAAGGTGGATTTTTATTTATTTACTTTTTCATCTCTCACTCATGCAGAAAGGTCAGGCTGCAGAGGGAGATGTAATGCCAGGGAGACTGTGAGGTTTTGAAAGTCTTTGGTAGAGAAAACAGTGCAGATATTTCAAGGTGAAGACTCAAGGAGAGATTATCTGCCTAATAGCTTTTATCTGGCCCCATGTCACAGTACCACCCATCCTTGTGAGCAGGGTGTCTCAGTGCTGCCACGGGTGCTGTCAGTGCTGAGCAGAGAAGGCAAATAAGCTTTGTAAACAGTCAAGGCTATAAAGTTTGTAGGTGGTAGGAGATGGACACCACTGTCCCCAGGGTGAGGCTCATCCTGCCCTTAGACTGAAACTTGTCCTGTGGGATCCACTGAGTGGCTTGTGAGGATGCTCTGTCAGCAGCTCTTGCTTTGCTCTGGCAGGTCATTTTGAGCCCTGCTCCTGTTGTGTGTTTTGGTTTTTTCCCATTCCTATACCTGTTCTTGGTGAATGTTCATGGCTTTTCTTCCTGAGGTTCTGAACAGGCAGGTGCCCCCTCTTCCCTCTCCCAAGCCTGGAGGTACTGGTGGTGGCATATCTGTCATTGCTGTTGTGCTAGTGCAAGGAAGTAATTTGAAAGACTTCATTGAGGTGACTCTTGGCAAAAGCAGTGATGGGGATGGATCCTGCTGTCTCCTGTACAGGGATCATCTCTGAGCCTAGGAGGCATTCTTCTGGCCAGCTGAGTTAGTTTTTCACTGGAGGGACTGGTCAGGGCAGAACTGGTGCAGCAGGAGGGTAGGGAAAAGGACCTCACTTTCACACTTGCCTAATGTATAAGGTGTTAGATTCATATTGCCCTTGGGTGTTAACTTTTGTGGAAAAACTGAGCTGCTGGGGTTGTGTAAAGCTGACAATGCTTTTAGGGTGAAGTTGTCTGAGCATGTGAAAGGAGGTGGTGTGTTTATGAATAATGAATTTTGGTCTTGGGACTGGTAAAATTCACACGTGGTGCATATTGCCAAGGGCTCTGCTGGGACAGCTCCTCAAATGCAATCCTTGCACTGCTACTGCAGTTCCAAAGCAATCTTGATGGTGGGCAGTGCAACTGAGAGGAGATGTTGCTCAGGACTTTGGAAAAATGGCTTTGGCCTTGGCCAAGAGTCCCAAGGTGTCTTGGAGAAAGGAGAGGAAGGGTAGACCCTGAGGAAGGTGTTTCTATGACCACAGCAACTTCCTCTGACCCCTGCCTGCTCGTCAGCAGGCAAGGATGGTTTGAGCCAGTGAAAATAACTGCAGCACTGCACGTGATGTTAATGACCCCTCCAGAGGCTCAGCACCACTCAACACCCTTTTAATCTCCTGGCATCAATACAGGAACAGAAGAGCTTGGAGAAAGCATGTACATTATCACATTTTAGAGCAGCTCCACAAAAGCTGAGGTCCTAAAATCATGTAAGTCTTCCTTGTGCTGTTCCAAAGGACACATTTTTAAGCCTCAAGTTAACTAGTAGATCAGCACAGGAATGTGTCACTCAGTAAATCTACGGTGTCCTGATACGGCTACTTTGGAGGAGTGCACATGCTTTACTTACTTCAAAGATCCCACCACTCTCTATCAGTGATTGCCAAGCTTAGCCTGACAGAAGTGGTGGTAAGATAAAAAAAGATGCCATCTCCTGTCTGATTTGAATTCCCTTATTTCATGTTAAACCCAAAGATAATGGCCAAACCCCATGACAGACCCCTATGAACTGTTTTAGAGACAAACCAGGCTTTGTATCTTGACTATTCAAGAGTAGGGACTAGAACAGTTCCTGGAGGTTGCAGGTGCTGTTTGTAGATCTGATCTCTGGAAGAACAGAATTTTCTTTATAAAACCTGGATTTATGTACCAGGCAAATTCATTGTCCTGTTCATTCTACAGCCCCCCAAGCAGAGCCTGGGGGCATATTCCCAGGAGTTGTCTCCATGCAAAGTTTCAGCTCATCAGAAAGGAGAGATCTTGCATGTAGAGACATGAGTTGCTGTATGAGATCACTCCTGAGTAAGGCCAATTATAGAGCTGACTGAGGTTGCTCTTTTCATCAATCCCCAAGGAAATTGCCAAGTGCTGGAGATGGAAGAGGGACTCTGGCACCTGGAGAACCAAGAAGACTATTATTAAGTGTCCATTATGTGGAGAAATACCTTTTCAAAGGATCCCTTAGTCTTGTCACATCTCAACTACTGACTGACCTCTTGGGTTTCTTTGCACATAGTGCCTAGCTGGTTGTCTGTGTGTAGTTACTCAGCACATTTTACTTCTTAATGCTCATGAGAGCAGTTTTCTACATGTTCAAGCACCTTTCAGTGTAAGAGATCTGATCACAGGCTCAAGCATGGGATTTACCCTTACCATGGCACCTTCCCATGTTTATGTCCTTGGAAGAGGCTCAGCAGAAAACTGTTCATCTTCACTCTTTTGACTTTCATGCTCTTATTCTCTTCTTGAGTAAACAGCCAGCTGCTGCTCTCGGTGCTGTGCTACTTGAGTGTTTGACAAAGGAAATGACACTGATGTTCATGTTAACACCCTGGCAATGTAAAAATAGCTGGGCTGAAGCAATCCCCCAAGAGCAACACTTGTCCCAGCCTACTGCACCCTTATTCTGAGGAGAAAAAAACATAGATTTATTATAAAAAGAAATAAAGGGTTGTTTTCCTGGATTTTGAAAGCTTTTGACCTTAGAGAAGAATGTTCTATTTATAACAGCAGGGCTGTGTATTTTTGAAAGCCTTGAGACACACATGTGCTAAGGAGTCAGAGATGCTCTTTGGCTCCAGCTTCTTTTGTGACCTCTGCTAGATTAGTGAAGATATAATTTGCAACATGACCCCAAGAATCAAAAGTCTCTTTTTATTAAAAACTTCGGAAATGACCTCACTAGGGAGTATGAACTGATGAATGCATAGATAAGAGATCCTCTACTGAAGCTCTTTTTGAGAAATAATGCAGAGAACAGATGAGGATGTGGATGTATTTGGGACAAAACTCATTCATTAAGCTGTGCAGCTAGAGAACTGAAAAGAAATGAGTTAGTACTCATTTCTGAAGGATTTTTATTTATAAATATTGTTAGTTCAGTGTCTGTCTAAATGAGAACTACTGAGCAAAGTGTTTCAGCACATGCTCAAATGAATACTTGAGCATTTTCATGGATTTGCCAAATTTAGATCCAAAAGAGCCTATTCCAGTCACCTAATTATATTTGCTCCCAACATTGACCAAAGAAATTTGAGTTCCTGGTTTTAGCATCTCCTACTAAAGCTTTAGCTTATATATTATAGAGCCCCAGCATTGGTGGCTGGAGGTGCTGTTGGATTATACTTCCCTGTTTTGGGTAGTTGGTGTCACACCACCTGAAAAAATCATTACTAAAAATAATTGTTTTGGTTTCTTTCACTGCCTCCCACACTTGTTGCTCTGTGCTGTGAGTTGTTTGATGGCAAAGGGGGAGTTGCTGATTCATTGGTTTTATTTCTGCAGCTGTACCTGACTTAATTAAGGTTCTAGTGCAAGCAACCAGGTGGACAAACCTCACAGCAGAGGAGGGACAATATTTCCCTTGGTCCCACTGTTACCACAGGTCTGTTACCACGGACAGATTTAGCTGTTCCCTCATGAGCACACAGTGCTGTGGTTTGCTGCAAGAAAACCTTCAAGTGCCAAAGCAAAAGGGCAGAGTGATGCTTGCAAAAAGCCAAAGAGCATCTGCAAAACCAAACAAGTTTGTGACCATTTACTGGAATAAAAATAGTGAGTCACTGTGGTAAGGCAGCAAACACTTTTTAGAGTCAAGTGCTTTTCCTTTGGAGCTATTGAAGTTTTATAGGGACCCAGGGATGAGGTTTGCTGTACAAAGAACTGTACAGTGCTGTGGCTTCCCCATCCCTGGAAGTGTCCAAGGCCAGGTTGGATGGGGTTTGGAGCAACCTGGGCTAGTGGAAGGAGTCCCTGCCCATGGCAGGGGGTGGAATGGGATGAGCTTTCAGGTCTCTTCCATCCCAAACCATCCTATGAAAGAGATGAAATGCCACACTTGGAGTTCACCTGGGTAATTTCTGAGGCTTTGTCCATTTTGTCTTGAGGTGAACAAGGAAATATAGACAAGGACTGCTTTTACTTCTTTGTTAAGGAACACTGTCAAATTAAGAATTTCTTAGTGTCAGCAACTTTGAATTGAAAACAGCCTTCCATTGGACTTCCAGGCACTTCAAGCAAGGGTGTGGGTTGGCCAAGACTCTGTCCAAAGTGAATGGTTTGCACTGTTAGAGGCAGCACTGCTACCTGATGGTGATGGCTCCTGCTGAGCCCTGGTGGGTGTCTGCCATGCAGCTGTTTGCCTTTCAAAAAAAAAAAAACCAACCCAGTTAAAAAAAGTAGTACTGGAATGATGCTATTCACCATGAGAACTTGGCAGTCGGGCATACCACCCACTTGGAGCGCCGGATGCGCAGCGCTCCGAGTCCTCGGGAGCTGTGAAGAGCTGGGACTGAAGTGCTTCCCTGGCCTTGTGCTGATCCTCCACTGAAGATGAGAGTTTCACCGAAACTGAAAAGGAGAACACGAGGCAGCTTGGCCACACCAGCTCTTCCTGGCGAGCCGTAACTCCCGGAGGCACTACGGGACAGCGAGGAATCCCAGCGGGGGAACCTGAGCTTCACAAACCCAGGGCACAGCGCGGAGCAGTTGCCAAGTGTGTAATCTCTGCTTATTATCTCCCTAATATACATCATCTGATTCACTGCCAGCTCTGACTTCCGTCCCTCCTTCCTGCCTGCTCCGAGATAAAACGTGTTGTTAGAACTGCGAACGGGGCCCCTGGGACAGCTCCCGAAACCTTGGCAGAAAATCACCCTTCGTCTCTGCAGATTTGCCTTTTGACATCCCTGGAGTTTCAAACCCTAAAATAAAACAATGATATTTATCTTCTACGTGTATACATAAAATATATAAAAAGAATATAAACGTCACACTGCAAATCCAAGAGAAAAGCACTGGATGTTTGATGGTGGCCATATGGCTTAGCGACTGAGCGTCAGGGTTTCCTCTGAGGGCCTTTTACTATTTCCTCTCCACACTTGCTGTAATCTCTCTGGAAGAGAGGTTTGTCTCCTGGGATGATGTTGGTTGGTCTTAATTTTTGGTTCTGTTGTGGGTCATAGGGACAGAAATCCTGAGAGGTGTTGTGAGGTTTTTATTTTTTTGCCTCCCTCTGCAGACAAGTCGCCAAGGATGGGGCTGTGTGTGCATAGCCCTTCCCTAGTTCTGTAATCCTGGGGAAGGGCTTGAAATTGTGACTTTTGGATCCAGAAGGGAGGCACCCAACAGCAGCAATGTTCATGTAGAGCATCAGGAATCCTGCCCTGTCCTAGGGGTGTCTGGGGAAGAGCCTTACTGCTAAACACAGAGGCTGAATGCAAAACTGCTGTCATCCTTCTGAACCCAAGTGGGAAAAGCAATGTTGAGGTCATGGATGAAGCTGAAATACTTGGACCAGGGGAGAAATTCTGTAAGTCACACTCTGGTAAGAGCCTGGTAAGGCTTCACCTTCCTCTGTGCTTCTCACAGCATTCAGCATTGCCACAGAAAGAGGCCAAGCCACAAGAGAACCAAGGGCACGACGAGGGGTCACTCTCCTCTTCCTTTGCTCTGTGGGGTTCTTTCTGCTGCAAACAGCCTCTAGAAACCACAGGAAGGTGCAGAAACAGAAAATATAGAAGTATTGCTCAAAGCTACGTGCCTGGTCCTGGTGGGTGGCTGCAGGGGTGGCTGCTCTGGATTTTTACAGGGGGGTCAGAGCAGCTCTAAGTGGTCCCTTTTGGCTTCCAAGTTTATAGCTCTGTGAACACCTCACAGCAGGCACTGCAGGGCCTGTCTCTACTCGATAACGGGGCTGTCTGAAAGAGTCATAAATCAAACCTGAAATCTGGCAGGTTTAATAATAAATCCCGAGCTTGTGCCAGGTCTGTGAACTTTGCTGTGGAACTGAGGTGCTCTGAGAGTGAACCTGAGAAGTCTGATGGCTGCAAGAGGAAAACAGGCAAAACTTGTCAGTTTTGACCCCAAATCAAGGAAAATGTTGTGGTTTTGGCTAAGTGGGGCTTTGTGGTTTTTGTTAACCTGAGGCTCAAAGCAAATGTGTGTTTGTGAGAGGGAGGAGGGGAAAAAAGGGCATGAATTTAAATGGGAATGCTTTTTTGTCCTGTTTCTCACTGCTCTCACTTGGAAGAGGGTAATGCAAGGAAGTGATGGCTTATCTCTGTATCAGGAGAGTAAATAATGCTATGGAAAGCCTGTTTTGTTACTGTGAAGTTCAAGTACAGATTCCAAATCCCACATAGCCCAACAACTGATCCTTTCTGATCACTTTTGCTTCCCTCCCCCAGAGTCCCTTTGCGCCGTGTCACTGCTAAAGAGAAGCAATTAATTCCCTGATGTGAGTTCAGTTGGGGGTTAGTGAGGAGCAGGAGGGCTTCTTGATAGCTCTGGACTAATTTTGGAAAGGAGGTGATGTTTCCTGCTTGGACAGCACAAGTTCTCTTGGGTGTGAAGAGCCCAAGGGAAATGCTGTTCCTGTGCTTTTTCCCTACCCCTAACTGCACTGCTGAACAAGCAGCTCCCATCAACACCCTCAAACTCATCCTGTGAGCCTTGCAGCAGCTCCACAGGTTACAAGTTAGGGGGTAAATTGTTTCTGTGTTGTCTGTCTGTTGATCTCTCAAAGCACAGCAATGGAGCCATAAGGTGGGATGTGGATTTTGCTGTCACCTCCTTGGCAAGAAATGAGTTTAAGAGAAAAAGCTTCTCCTTTGGAGAACTCAATGTTTCTACTGATTTTTAGCAAAGAACTACAGTTGCTGTTTCTCAGTTTAGTAGTGGTATTCCCTGGGTGTCTCAGCTCTCACACATAGGCTCTAACTGGGTAGCTGCATGGACAGTATGTCTGCTTTGTGCCTCGCTCCAGTGCTGCCCTGGAGAGATGTTCACCATCTGATCCTGCTAAGTCTTACTGAGAGTCAACATTTTTTGAAGATGTGGGTCCTTGACTGAGACTTCAATTCAGGCAGGTGCATGGTGGTCATTTCAAAGCTCCAAGACAACCTACTTGGAGGAATTTTTAGCAAGTTGTAAGTTGCTTCTATTGAAAATCTCACCAGGCATCACTGTCTGCACCTCTTAGATCTTGCAATGACTTTAAGAGTTATTAGCTTTATTGTTTATTAGCTTTTTTTATTGCTCTTGCTCACAGGACACAACTGCTTGTGTAAGAAACTGCAAAACTCAGGCATGAGCAAAATGTGCAGGGAAGTCCTTGGAATATGGGTCAGGGCAGAGGTGGCTGAAGGCTGAGGAGGAAACTTCCTGCTCTGGGGACAATAGCATGATTGATGCACCGAAAGAGCTGATTTAATCCAGTTGAATTATTTCATCATGAGCCATAGGGCTGCGATAAAGGGGCTTCCTCCTCTCTGGATTGATGCAGGGAGGCAGCAGATAACAGGATTAATGATCTGAGCCTGCGGTTCAGGTTTCATTCCCAGTCGCAGTATGAATCAGATGTGACCCTGCTGACTTGGTTGCAGTTATTCCAGAAGGGCAGGGGTTTAATGAAAGGTGGAATTGAGCCTCCTGATCTCAAGGAGACTGGCTTTCTGGGCATGATTAATTTTTCCAAGTCAAACAGATCTTTTGGGCCAGTGAACAAGGCTTTGTTCAACACTGGCAGGGAGGAGTTAGGAGGAGGAGACTTCCCTGCTCCTGGCTAGACCCCTCGGGGCCTTCTCATCTCAAATTAGGATGTTGTTTATAGGTGATGAGATGCTCATTTTGTCTGAGAGTCATATTGGACCTGCTGGTTTGGGACTGGGAGTGTTTATTAGGGTTGGAGCTGCACAATCTAGGCTCATCCTGCATGTTTGGAGTGGTGTTTCTTTTTTTTTTTTTGTTCTTCTCATTATTTTTTTAACTTGTAGGAAACACTTAAAGCAGAGGAGAGAAAAAGAGGGGGAAATTCTTTTTCAGCCAAATCAGTTTCTTGATCAAGTTGACTGTAGGGCCATGTGAACAGCAAGGCTGGAGCAGAGGCAGATGGGCAGGGGCATGTGATCTGGACTGAAGTGTGCCCATAACTGCACCTGAAGTCCTGCTGCACAGGGATGCTCAGGAGGGCTCCTGCAAATGCAGCTGGATTCCCTTTGTCCTCATCTCTTAGGGTTTCTTCATCAGGAAGGACCCAAGTGGTGCAAACTAGCTGTTCCCAGAGCCTGGAAAGAGCTGTGGCTGGTAGGCCTAAGCCCTGAAATATGTGTGTGAACGTAAATAATGAACACCTCTGACACACAGGGCTGTTTGGATCCGTGGCTCTGGCCTTGGCCTCCTTTCATGATGATCAGAAAAGGGTGGAAAATATTTATACTAACAGATTGTGAGCAGCTGTTTTAATGAAGCATTTATGTACTAGGCAAACTTTAAATTGCCCCAAAATGGGACACATGTGTTTTATAAATACACCATTATGAAGAAGTGGGGAGTAAGAGATTCTTGATCCAGAAGTCTAATCCTCCTACACTTATTTATTTTAATAAAGAGTTTATATGTTGGAAAGTAATGGTGTAGAAAATAAGTGTGGAGCTTTCCAGAATGCAACTGTGCTTCAAAACTGTGACAGTACAGAGCTAACCTGTCTGGATCCAGCACATTGCCCCTTGATTCTGCTCACCAGCCTATTTAAAGTGTCTCCACCCAACTGTGAGCAAGAAAACACCAACTGGGTATGAAGCCCTTTCCACAGGAAGATGGCTTGTAGAAGATGGACTTATTGTGGCTTTGGATCCAGATCCAAACTTCTAAATGCTTTCAGTTCTCTGCTTCCTTAGCTGATGATTGAAGGTGAGGAGCCTGACTCATGAAGTCCTGTCATGTGTCAAATCCCAAAGTGCATTTCCTAGGCAAAACTGTCCATTGCTTGATGCTTGTGCAAGTCTGCTAGGAAACAAATTGAAGAAGGGTTTGGGGGCTAATATCCTCTTTATCTGCATGTCAGATCTGTGGCAGATAGGAATGCTAAATGCCACTTTGGGTAGATTCCCTGTTACACTACTTTTTCCAGCTCTTAGGACTGGTGGGAGCACAGGTAACACACGTGCAAAGGTGACATGTGCTCCCTCTGCCAATTAAAACCTGGAGGTCCTGCGTAGGAAGTTGTTGAGAGCTAAACTTTCTTATTCAAATAGCATGTGGCCCTGCTGATCTGGGGAGGTTGTCATGGTTATCCCACATCAGCTGATGTCATCTCCTTTTCTGTAGAAATAAGAGCTTTTCAGCTGACCAGTTCAGGGTAAAGCTGTTTAAAATGCTAAGGCAGCCAGAGCAGCTCGCTGGGGTCTCTGCTATCAGGGAACATAAAAAAAAGCTGTGAATCAGATGGCACTTTGCTATCAGGGAACATAAAAAAAAAAGCTGTGAATCAGATGGCACTGCTAAATTGTGGAGGAATTGATGGGGAAACTAGTATGGACATGCTTGGATGGGGCAGCCCCAAAGGTATTGTGGGTACACAATGGTCACACTGAGGAGAGCGGCCGAGATTGGGATCGCTGGGGAAGCTAATTGAAGCAGTTGAATAGATGGAAGGAGAAAGGCAGTCAGAAATGTACAAAAGCACAGAAAAATGAACCATGAAGTTGTTTGCCTTGTGACTTGGGGATTTTTAGACTAGGATAAGGGTGCTGAGTGATAAATGGCTTTGGGATGTTAAATGTCAGCTCTGAGGGGCTGTGGCTGGCATCTGTATGTCCAGTGTTTAAGCCTTGCATGAATAACAGCATTTTGCTGTACACAGAACCTGACACCCATTTTCTGTCCAGCAGTGCTGTGAGGGCTGAGCTGTGCAGCTGCCAGGGAGATATGGGCAGGCCATGGGGACCAGGCTGCCTGTGGGACAAGTGGTGCTTGTTGATGTGCAAAAAGAATGTGGGGACAAAAAGCTCATGGTGAGATCCAAGAGAAGACACAAGCAGGAGTTTTAAAAGATTGCTTTTGGGGAGAGGAGGAAAGTGGTAAGCAGGGACTGTTAAAGAGGGGTTTTGGTGTAACTTCATCCGTGCTTGTGACGAAGAATTTTTCCAGCTCTGGATGTGCTTGCTCATACTTTGAGAACTCACCTTTCACCTGGGAATATCTGGCCTGTTCTTATTGTACAGCTTCATGGAAGGAGCAAGACTCATTGTGTTAAGTTTAAAGTTGGACTTGATGATCTTAAGGGTCTTTTCCAGCCTAGATGATTGTATGAGTTAGTTGAAGCTGCTAAACCAAAAAGTATGTTAGGGTGTTCTTGCACCAGTTTGTGCAAGAAAAAGAGCTGTGTCTGCTTCAGAGGCAAGAGAAGACCCTAGACAAACCATGGCAGAAACAGGACCTGGCTGTTCTTAGATCTTCTGTGGTATCCTGATGTAGGTATGGAATGTGTTCAGTTCAGAGCTGGAGCAGTGCAGCCAGGAGGATTCCTGTTTGAGGTCTCTGACGTCTGGGGAAGGTTGAGGAGACCTTGATGCAATTTGGGGTGTTGAAGAGGCTCTGGAAACTACAAAACTGGTGGGATCTAAATATCCTTTGGAGGCCTATTCCTTTATCAAATGTGGTTGAAATGGGCCATGTGGTTCAAGATCTCCAGGGAAGGAGCAGTGAGAGGAAGGGACAAAGAAATCAGTGCTGCTGCGTATGACTCATTTTCGTTGGAACCCTGGCTGTAAAAATAACAATCCTACTCATCCTTTTACAAATGCTTTTACAAGCACTTAAACATGGGATGTTAACGTTAAGTGTTGACCAAAATGCTCTGAGCATGAAAGCTTCATTAATCTGGATGAAAACATGTAAAATGATAAGATAATCTGTGCTCGCAGTCACAGCGCTGTAAACCGATCTCTTGGTTTCACACCAGCCTAAATGGGAGAAAAATATCTTTTTTCTTTCTGTTATGGCTGGAGATCTATGTCCAAACTTACTCTTGCAAGCTGGGAGATATTTTTTGCTGTTAAGTTAAAAAAATGGAGATCTAACCCCTGGAGGAAACCTGATCAGAGACACTCTGACTTCTACACACGCTCCAGGTCTATTGATCTCCCCTGTCCCCTCTGCCCTCTCTGTCTGTAGGTTATAGAAACAATGTCTGTCAGCAGCAGCTCTGCTTTCTGTGCTAGTTGTTAACTCTGGCACAAGACAGTCTGTTCTCCCTTTATGGGGTCCTAAGACCCACAACAAACTTAACAAACCAAAGGGAATATCTCCAGGAATTACCCATTTGTACATGAAGCTCAGTGTTTTCTTAAAAAAGAGTAAAGTCTCAAGGCTCTTTAGTTGTGCAAGGGTTGAATAAATCTAATGAGAGATGCACAAGATGTCTGTTTAAGGCTGATTTTTGGGCGAGTATCTAATGTGTTTTCTTGCTCAGAGTGCAACCTGTTGCCTGTCACCCTTTGTTTTATGACTTTGCACAAGAGAAAAGAATCATAATTTCAGCTACTGGGCAGGCAAATATTGAGAAAACTCTATCCTACTGGGACAAATTCTGTGAGAAACCAAATTCCTTTGAGTTTCTTTGCCCCTGAAGTTAAAGGCTGCTTCAGTGCCACTCCAAGGCACTTTCAACAAAATCCAAACCCTGTGCCAATGGAGTTAGCAGCAAATCACAGCAGCTCAGTCTGTGGTTCTTTGGGTTCCTCTAGGGTGATGGGGACATTGTCCTGGGGATTTTAGGTCATGAAAGAGCAAGCTTACCATCCATCTCCTCATTCTGTGTGTCTCAAATGTAAACTATTAGTCATCTTTGCTCCTACTTCTTGCTTTGAACTGGGCTGTGTCCAAGGGTCTGACAAGGTCCCTCAGCACTTCAATCCACTCACACTTGTGCCTCAAAATAGAACATTATAATTTTATTTGCAGGCAGCTCATCCTGCCCCTTCAATTCACACGCTTCTGTGATGTATTAATAACTCACTCTTGATCTTGGAATAGTCCTAGTGCTAGTATATCTTCAGAGGGTTCGAGGAGCTTATTTTGGGAATGCAGTTGTGAGGCCTATAAAGCAATATATCATAAAGCTGAGCTAGATCTACGGCAGCCCTTGGAGAAATTCAGCATAGCTTTTGAGTAGTGTAACGTGCTGTTAGTTTCCATTCTCTGCATCACCAAGATTCCTCAGAAAAATGCTCACCCTTTGTTCCCAGTGTCTTTGCTCCCTCTGTATCCTCTGAGCTGTGTACACTGTGTGTTTGCAGAGGTGATAGCCCTGAGCAGATATTTGCCTTGTGAGAGTCCAGCAGCCAGTGCAGCAGTTGCTGGGATCTAGCTGGTCTCTGCTGTCACCATTGTTTCTCAAGGTGCTTCCCCACTTGTTTTCATGTAGGGCATTCTAAGGAGAAATCACTTTAGTGCTTAAAGGGAGAAGAAAGACTTGTTACATGGACTGATAGGGGAAAGAACAAGGAGGTTGGGTCCCTTCCAACCCAAACCATTCTGTGATTCTGTGAAGTCAGCAGAGAGAAACCCCCACCACGTGAGTCTGTGGTAGCTTTTGAGCCATGCCTCCCAGCAGCACAGGCACTGGGATGGGGCTGGAGTGAGGCTGAAGGAGGCTGACAATGCTCTGCTGAAAGCTGTGATTCCTGTTTCCACTGCCATACTCAGGCTCAAGTTTGAATTTCCTACAGATTCCCTGGCTGATGCCTCAAAGGCTGCAATTCCTCAGAGCAAATCTGGAATTAGTTTGGTGCAGGCCATTTGGTTTTAAGTAGAAACCAGGCATAACTGTAAACTGTTGACCAAACTTTTCTGGGTTTTGATCTCACCCAAACAAACAGGAACTGAGAAAATGTCAATGTGAAGCTCTGTGAGCCTAAACCTGAGCACAGCCTGTGTCTTCCCTGCTTGTGATTTCTGACAACAATGCAGGCATCTTTCCATGGTAAATCATGTGGTGTCTTCACGTTGTAACTGGGGATTCAGCTGGATCACCAAGTTTTAGACAGCATTAAGTGGAAATTGGACTGAGGGCTTTGGAAAGGTGAAAGATTCTCCTTGCCTGTATCAAGACCCTCAAAGTCTGGCTCCAGGTGCCAAAACCTCAGTCTAATATATTATTTTGTCTGGCTCTCTGTTTGGAAAACTGCTCTTGGCTGTTGTTCCTTTGCTACCCCTTCAGATGGAATATATGATATCCTCCCCACTCGCTGCACTTGTAGAAATTCCCGCTAGCGTTTTTGCTTTCATTTGGGTAAAATATTCCAATTAGATACAATCAACGACTTGGCATAGCTTGGCTTTTGGAAACTCTACTCCCTCTGCCTAAGCTTCTCTTCACAGCATTTCCTAATTGGTGTGAAATCTCCCTCCTTGCCCTGCAGCCTGTGTCAGAGTTGCTTTTCTGTAAGTCGCTGTGCGTGTCCCTGGACCTCGTTAGGGCAGAGAGACGTGGGCTGTGTTTGGCCCTTTGGGGCCTTGCAAAGCATCTCCTGTTTCAGCATCTGCTCTTCCTGTAGGGACTCACATATATGTTCTCCTGACCTGATGCCTTGTTAAGCTGAGGGTTCATTAGCCTGTAGTCAGTGGTTTTGGTGTACATTGCAACTTCTTGGTTCTCGTACCTGCTGAAGAAACTCAGGCTGCTCTATCTGTTAATCTATCCCATTCCTCCTGTGTGAAAGTAAGTTCAGTTACTGTAGGTAGCTCTGTCCTTCGCTGTGCAGATGTTCCTGATATTTTTTTTCCCTCTGGTTTATTGTAGAGTTGCTCGTTGGGATTCTTTGATTTCCCATTGACATGCTTTCCTAGAGCTGTAGAGCAAATGGTTTACTTACAGTGAAGTTGACTTTGTTTCCAGGTTTTTTTCCAACTGGATATGAGCCAAGATCCCACGCAGGGTTTAGCTGCCTGATTTCACCCTGATGACATGGTCCTTCATGCCTGTGTGATTGGAATCAGACAGGGGGGTGCTGGCAGGTCACCTTGGGTGTGCTGTCCCTGCTCTGCCACTGCCCCATTGTGTGACCTTGGGCAAGTCACAGGGCTGGATGGGGAATACTGGAAGTCATTATTTTCCTCGAGAAAATTTTGCCCACGATGTTTCAGACATCAAAGGCAAAGCCTTGAGGCATGACTATAATCTCAGTAAATAAACAACCACAGAAATAATTTGGGTGTACAGTGTGCTGTTGTAGAGCAGTTTGCAGTGTGTTTATGCTGCCAGTGAAGGCAAAATTAAATGAAAATAGTTTTTTTTTTTCTGGTTTTTCTTTTTGCTTTCTGTTTTGTTGTTGTTTAAATGATTGGCTCCACCAAGCCTCTGAGTAAGGCAGTGCACAGTCCCACAACTATTAGTCACTGTGTTCCTACACTAACTGGCTGGACATTGCTGAGGAAGAGGAAAGAAATCTCTTGTCAGCAAGTGCAGAGCAACCTAGACTCAGGGGAAAGGTTTTCCCTAATCCCTAAAAGGTTGGTTTATATCTTCAAGGCTGAAGGCTTTGTAGCCCTGACAAACGTAAGCCTACCTGGTCTAACATTAGGTGCTGTTGTCTTGACAAACATCAAAATCCTTTGATTTCTGATAAGCAATGACTCTTGAGCAAACCATGTGCCAGTGAGTAATGCAGCTCGTCTGGCTGTTGCACAAGGGCTGTGTGAGGAGATGTTGTGGCAGCAAGCAGGACTGTGTGGATGCTAAATGGTGTTTAGGACTTGTCTGCTGACAGAAGGGAAGATCTGATGAGATAGGTGGGTATTGCAGCAGTGTGTGGCATCAGAGCTGTGTGTCCATGCAAACAGCACTTCTACAACAGGTGTTCTGGAGCAGGAGGTGTGGGCATTTTTGGAGGTGCTATGTGTATTTTGTGCAAATCACTTTAGAGAAGCAGGGTCATTTTTTTCCTGTGAGCTGAATGTGTATGCAGAGCACCCAGGCCATGGTAAGTTGTGCTGGCCTGGGGCTCAGGGCCACAAAAGCAGTAATTTAGGGTTGAAGGATTTGGGGCAGAGGTTGGTGTTACAAGTTAAACATGACTCATTAGGCACAAAGTACACTGGAGATTAAAAAAACCTCACGGCACTCAATAATTAATATTACTCCAAGTCTCTCTTGTTATCAAGCCAGTCGGTGCCTTGGAAGTGCCTTTACCAGACTGTAACCTCAGGGACATGCAATGCCATGTGCCACCTCTGCTGAGTGTCCCTGGCATCTGCTTCACGGGCAGAATTGGGCCCGTGGTCTCTGTCATCTCCAGCTGATCTTCTACTTGTGCTAAGAGGGGAGCAAGGGACACCCAGGGACTCTTCCCTTCCTCCTGCAACAAACCCAACATGCCTTTCTGCCACTGCCTTCCAAGTGAGCTGGTGCAGACCCTGTCTCACCAGCCTCCAGGGAACATGGTCCCAAAGGAACTCCTTGGGGGAACAAGTGCAGTACTGAGCAGGAGGTGTTTGCAGGACAAGACCCTAAATAAAACCCAGACATGACATCTGCTCCTTATTCTAGCCCTTGTCTTCTGCTGTAGGGATATATGAGTCACCTTTGCAGTGTCAGAGATTAAGGGAGAATCCTTGCTATGTTTTGGGCAAAACTCAGCTCAATTGCGAGTAGAAAAAGGCCAACTCAGAATAAAAAAAAAAGATAATTTTTGGCTGATCAGGAGTTTGTTGCTGCCCGACACATTCATCCTTTTATTTATAATGTGCATCCTTTGAGGGCAGCAGGAGAACTGAAGTTTAACAGGGTTACTGTAGGTATTAGGCTCCAGTACAGAGGAGGAAGATCATTTTTGGCTCAGAGGAGCTGGTTGCACGGCTGGTTTAACAGCCTTCTATAACCTGCAGAGCAAATGTATTTGCTTTGGCTGCCAAACAATCTAAACACTCCGAGAGCTTCAGCTCTGCTGTGCACGGTGGATTTATCTGCATTTGTCAGAGTCACAGCCAGTGGCTCCTCTGGCAGAATCTCACCCCCATCTGTCCCAACAGGCAGGCAAACCCACCTGGGTGCAGAGGGTCCTGGGGAGGTGCTGCATCCCTGCAGCTCCCCCAGCCACCAGCTGTGATTCAGCCTGACTTACACACACCTCACCCACTCTCTCTGCTGTAATTGCTCTTGGCTACACCTACGAAGGGATTGAGGTAGGACTGGGTTGCTCTAGGCCAGCAGTCCTAAAGCCCCCAGAGACAATCAGCACTGGATATCCAGCACTGGAGTCTCTCTGAAGCTAAGCTTTTGCAGCTGGTGTGCACAGCAGCTCCTCATCTGGTCAGTGCTGAACTGGGTTGGAGGAGCTGCTTGGCAAATAAGGAGCTCCCTCCTGCCCTGGTCATCCCCTCCCATGCTCAACAGGAGCCCCTCCAGACCCATGGCATGTTAGTAAAGCTCTGCTGTCCTGTGGCAAGTGTTGTTTCTTTGCTCTTTTCTTTCATCTTAAACAAATCCATGTGCCACCCCTGGCTGTTCACTTTGTTTTTCTGAGCATGCTGGAATATGGGTACCAAAGGCATTTCAGAGCAGGGATCAGCACACTGGGCTCCCTGCCTGCTGCCAAGGCTGGAAGTAAAATGAAGATTGGAGTGTCTGATGCTTCAATTTGGGCTTGTGAGCAGCTTTCCAAGACAAACAGAGCCTGCCTCCCTGCTAGCCCCTCTCCCCTCAGGTTCCCCGTGCATGACTCGGAGCAGGGTAGTGGACACCAAAGGAAAGTGCCAAATTCATTATTTGACTCTGTCGGCTCGGTAAAACAGTCTGATGTTGGTAGGAGGTTCTGTTTTCATAGAGAAAGCCTTGGAGGAAATAAAACAAAACCAACCTCCCCTCCTGTCCTGGGGCCTCACTGGGTTTCAGGTTGGGGCCAGAGCTGCTGATTCATCAAATGTGCAGGTGCTGAAGAGCCTTTCTGCAGCAAGCACCACCTCACCACTGACCCTCTGGGACACTTTTTAAGCTTTGCCCTCATTTTCACAGCAGAGCAGATCCTGGATCACCTTATTCTTCTGGGTGCAGGTCCACTGGTCTGCAGCACGTTGCTTTGCATCGCAGCCTCATGCGTCTGCTCTAGCACATAATTTGGCCCAGTGCCTCTCTCCTTTCCTTTTTCTGTACCACAGGAAGCAGCATTTATAAAATCCCTAATGATCCTGTCAGCTTTTATACATTTCCTGTCTTGCTTTTAAAATGAAAGAGGAAAACATAGCACTTTTGACCTGAATTACTTTGGATTGTGTTTGCTGGATGTGGTGTTAGTCACTGGTCTGCTTTGCCTCTCTCATCTGTGATGCCAGGATGGCTGTGTCTGCTTCCATGTCCTTATCAAAATCCTGGCAACTTCAATGATTTCCGTAACACTCCTCCTTCCCCTTACTGATTCAGGAGGAATCTGAGTTCTGGTTTAAAATCTTGCATCAGAAAGTTGTTTTACCTTTTGGAGTCATAGAGAAAACCTGGAAAATGTGAATATTTTTCACTCTGCAGACTAAATACCAGAAGGCAAATAAAAAGAACTCAAATTTTGTTACTTAAGATGAAAAAGACTTCATTTTATGCTAAGCTAGGTTGGGGATTTTTTGCAAGTGTCTCATTTGAGACTGGCACAGGACTGACCTCCTACTCAATGTCCATACCCAATTCCCCCTTTCCTGAGACTTTCTGGTTTGACACATGCATTGTTGAGGAGGATGTAAGACATCCTGAGAGCTCTAACTATGTACCTGACAGTAGATTTGAATTCTACATTCATGCTGCTGTCTCTATTTTCTGTGGTGCAGTCAGGAAAGAGCAATCCAACCTCAGTTCTCCTGTGCCAACAGCCAAGATTTTCAGGGGTTTTCATAGCCAACCCTCATCCATGAGGCACATGGAGCTATAGCTGTGTTGGTCACAACTCCTCAAAGATGAGGGTTATGTAGGATTTTCTGTTCTGGATGGGTGGTGGTGTGTTCCAGCAACCTCTGCTCATCCAAGGGCTCATCTCCCACCAGTGCTCATGATGGCTCAGGAAGGTACTTCCTGCAGCACTTTGCAGGGCATGTGGCCAGAGAGGGGTTTTCTCCTCGAGCACTCCGTGCTGTGCAGAAGAGCACCAAATTTTGGACCCGTTTATGACAAAAGATGGGGAAAACTGGCTCTTGTATCCTCATTGTGTGCAGAAGAGCACCAAATTTTGGATCCCTTTATGACAAAAGACGGGGAAAACTGGCTCTTGTATCCTCATTACCTTGAACCTTCCTGCTGCTATTTCCTGCACTGGTGGAAAACTTACAAACTCAGACATTAACTGCTGAGTTGAAAGATGTGTTATTCCATCCTCTCTCTTTGCTGCCTTGTTTTTTCCTTCAGAAGCCCTCTCAGAATACCATTTCTACCCATAATTTTGTGAAACACAGAGGCCAAGTGCCTGGAAAGTGTATAAGCAGCATAAGGCCAACTTCTAAGCTGACTTGCATGCTGCATTGGAAATAAAAGTAATTCCTGGAGTCACTGGAGCTTAACAAGACTGAAAACTAGACTAAGTAAGCAGAAAAATACTGCTCTGGCTGCTCTAAAGAGGCATTACTCTATAGCTGTTATGAAATGGCAATGCTATAACCAGGTGTCTCAAGCAAGGAAAGAAGTGGTTGAGTGGGACATCAAAAATTTCAAGTCTGCTTTCTTCACCTAAAATAGGGAGTAAATGGCCAAGGATATCACCAGTTAAACAGGCTGTTAAATCAACTTCAGGGATAGCTGAAGGAGGTTTTGCAAGGGGAAGAAATCAGGGCTTCAGGGAGAGCTGAGGGAGGTTTTGCAAGGGGAAGAAATCAGGAGGACCAGCTGTGAGCTGGATAGTTTGCAGTTGAGATGAGGTAATATGGTCAAATATGTGAGTCTGCAAAGTGAAGTTAGTTATTTATTGCCTTCAAAGACTTTCCTATGTCTACACAGTCTGAAGATTATTTTTACACTTAGTATCAGCCTGGCATAGGCCAGACCTGATCTGCTGCTGCTGGTACCACTGAAGCAGAGGAGGAGCAGCCAGATCTGCAGCTCAGATCAGGGGCCCTTTGATCAGAGTCTGTAGGATCCCCAGTGACCCAGAGGAAGCCACGAGTGCAGATTATCTACATCAGGCACTCGAGCTGAGGTCACATGAAGCCAGCCAGAAAGCAGCTGGACTGATAGTGCTGTGTTTGGGTCTATCAGTGGCCAAGAATGGGAAGGCTCAGGGGAGCTGTGCTGAGGTTACCAGGCACATCTGTGTTGGGAAGGAGGACCCCAGTCTGCCTCGTGCTGAGATGGGTGTCACAGAGTTTGCTGCAGTCTCCCTGGGCATTGTGTTGTGTATGCATGGCCTGCTCTTTCTTTTAGTGTCCTTAGGTGCTGTGTTTTGTCCTCTGGACCAAGTGGAAGAATCTCCTGATGTTTGCCCAGCCTGTTCAGCTCCACTGAACTGGCCCCTGGGTGTCTGGAGCTCCCACAGTGCCCAGCACAGGGAGACAAGGAGCTCCAGGGCTTGCTGTGGTGTGTTCCATACCAGCTGATGGACTTGCCTCCATCTCCAGGGAAGGGCTGGAGCAGAGCAAAGATAACAGCTGTGGTTTCTTGCCCATCCTCTGTGCAAAGTGGAGATCAGCTGGGCTGGGTCTAAGATTGGGTTTACAATCTGGAAAGTGAAAGATGGAAAAGATTGTGCTCCTGTTGCTGTGTGTGCTCTCTGGTGTTGGGACATGTGCTCAGTGCCCTGTAAAGAGCCTTTCAGCAAATTTCAGACTTGAGCGAGATGAAAGGAGACTTCTGAGAGGCCTGGCCAAAAAGGGAGTGGGGGGAAAAGAGACGAGGGAAATATTTGCTTTGAGGTTCTGCTTTGAGAGACTTGGGGTTATCTGGATTTGGAACATTTAAATTAAGGGAGAAGTCAAAGAAACAGAAGATGTCACCAGGATGTTTTGATGTGAGGCAATTTCTTAACGCACAGATCACTCCTGACTTTGGGAGATCTACCCATACTGAGCTTAGAGGCTGGAATTGGAAGAACCAGCAGAGTGCTTGGGTTTCTTAAAAGGGAGTTTGGTTTGCAACCCATGTTTGGCAGGAGATGCATTTTGCTGCTCTCACACAACCCAGTGTCTCTGGTCCTTCTGCTGAGCTTTCCATCACAGCTCCCCTTCTCCTGCCCTGCCTGATGCTTGGGTTACTCAATTTTGAGACCTTAGGGACACAGGGTTCTATAATTCCATCCCATTTCCAATTCTTAATGGGTTCTTCAAGGCTTTTCCTTCACAGGCTTGTTGCATAGGAGTCTCAGAGAGCTTGCTGCCTGTTTCTGGCACTGCAATGTCCCTGCCAGCCCTGCCCCTTGTCACCAGCACGCTGGCATTCATTTTTGGGCTGCCTGGAACAACACATCAATGCCCTGGAAAGCAGTGGGAAAACAGCAAAGAACATGTTGGAGCTTTATTTTTCTTTCTTGTTTTGACAACCTCTGGCAAGAATCTAGATGAAAACAGAGGGGCTGCAGGAATGATTGAGGAGGGATTTTTCTGTGTGGTGTTTTTTTTTTTTTGAGATAGGATTTGCCAGGAAAGCCACCCACCTGTTCAGACAAGGCCTCAATTGTGGTGGACGGTGGTGAACAACCGAGTGCCTGTGTTCCCCTCCAAGAGCTGCAATTCCTGGGTTATTTTTAGCAGATTTGCACACCTCTGTTTATTTGCTCTCCCTGGTGCACATTCCTCAGTCCCTGTGACTTCCTCCGTAACACAGCCAAAGCTGGAGCCCGAGCAGCTTTCTGTGAGCACATGCTAATGGGAAGGGATGGTTACACTGAGTTTTAGCTCAGAACTCGTTCAATACAAATCACAGTTGTGGGTTTTGCCTCTGGAGGTCTCTGAGTCTTCCCCTTTCACGGTGCTGATGCCCTGCCACCTCTCCCATGCCTCTCTGGATGATTTCTAGAGCTTATAGGGGCTGTATCTTCATCTGCTTTTCATTTCCTTGGATGCTACTGGGCTATCAGCTTGTTTTGTCCTTAATGGCAAGTTGCTGCTCCACACAGTCTCCAGGACAAGGGAGGTGTTTAGTCTGCTGCAAGTTTTTTCTGTGCTCATAAAATAAGAGAGACAGTAACTGATGTCTTGGGGGTGGAGGGAAGGGATTTATCAGTGGAGAAAATCGGACCGACCTGAAGGAATCTCATTAGATGTGGATGAGTCCTTAAGTGGTAAAAATAATCAGTCAGCTGCATAAAACAAAATGTTTGTGGCCTTGAGCAATGCTGTCAGAGCGATCGGTGTGGTCTCCTTACCACAGTCCCCGAGAGCCTCGTAGACTCTGGTGTGCATCTTCCCAGCGTGCCAGTGAAACAGGAAAGGAATGTCTTATCCTTGTCATTGGAAAGAGCTGAGCAGTGGGGGGATTGCTGTCTGGCTGCCCTGTGGGACAGGTCGGGCTCCCAAGGCCACCCTGATCCAGCAGTTTTGGCTTGGCTTCAGTGACCTGCCCAAGGTCATGCAGGAAAGTCCATTGCGAAGTGCAGACTTTCTGTGTAGGAATACTAAATTCCCAGGGATCATCCTGTTTCCTTCCTTTTGCTCTTGCCTTGCTCCTTGGGTGGGTCCCTGCTCATTTTCTCTGTGCTTGGCACATCACTACTCATTCACACAGGTGGGATGGCTGTTGGAAAACTCTATTTCCTTTCATTCTGCATTTTCTCTCTGGGTTTGCATTAACCCTTGATCTGATACATTTTCAGTGCGAGGCTGAATTCCTTACATCAAAACTTTTGGCTGTTGCAGTGTGGTCACTTGGGAAAATTTATCAGTTTGAGGATCAGCTTTGAAATACTCAGAATCATGAACAACAGCAACACTGGCTCAGCCCTACCCTGTTTCCATGAGAGCCACCTCCACTTGGTGATGGGAACACAGCCCCTGGGGTCAGTCAACCATGACCAAACCCAATGTGACTTCTGTTAGGGATTTTCTTGGTAGCTTGAAACCTACAATGATCCAACTACTATCAGAGATGCTCCTCAGGAGACATGTCCATTGGCCTCCCTGCAGCTAATGGTGGTGGATGTGAAGGAGGATCTTGGAAAACAATATTTGGGCAGCTCTGTGCTGTGTGCCACTCACCTCTGTGTCACCCTGCACACCTCTACCTGCCTTAACACCATGAGCTGAAATTTCCCATCTCATTTGTCTCTGTGCCCTGCAGCTGTACAGTGTGGTACCTGTACCCAGTGCTCAACACCCTGAGCTGAAATTTCCCATCTCATTTGCCTCTGTGCCCTGCAGCTGTACAGTGTGGTACCTGTACCCAGTGGTCAGGTTGGAGCTGTGTAAAAAGGGAATCTGAGCTGTGTAGGATAGACAAGCCCCAAAGTGCTTTGGGATCTGGTTAGGATTCAGGCTGGCTGTCTAGGCTCAGCTTTGCCTGCAGGAAGATTATGGGATCATTCTCTTGTAAATGTACAGTTGCACAGGTTGTAGCATATATCTTGTGTGTGGGAATGCATGGGGAAGAGAGCCAGGTCCTGGTAGAGCACCTCACTTGTTTCTTGTCCTTCTACCCGAGGCCAAAACAGCATTATCTGGGCTGACTGAGTCCTAAGCAGACTTTGCATGTGGACACAGTCATCCCCTTGTGCTGCACTGGGAGACTGCTGGCTGTTTTCATAGAGGAGCTGATGACCTCTCCCATCTATCCCAACTGTTGGGTGGTGATTACTTGGCCATCCAAAGCACAGCGTCAGTACCTAAACATGAAATGACGACAGTGCTCCCGACAGCAGTGGGATTAGCAGCCTCTCTCCCCTCCTGCCACCTACCACTCCTGGCAGCAGTGGAACTAGAAACAATAGGAGCAAATTCCCCATCCTGCTTTAATGTGGCTTGGCCATGAAACTATGTACACTCTAACCAGCTTGCTGTACATTAAACAAACAGGGAGACTCCTCGTTTCAGTGAAAGCAGAACCATTAATAACGTTGTTTATAATGTGCTTATTTGCTGATTTGGAGGTCAAGCACGTTTGACATTCCCACTGCTGGAAGGGGGTGGGCTTAGTGAGGACCTCTGCTTTACATTGGACGCTTCTCCTTCTTTTTTGCAAACCACATCTACATTTTCCTGAGAAATGTTTATGGTTTGGAGGTCGCTGACATAATTTTAAACATCTGCTCAACTCGGAAAGGGGGAGATTGTAATTGTTTTTGCTATGGCCCTCTTAAGCCTCAGTTTCTTTCAAGCACTGTGATTCATGTGTCACTCTGTTGCTTACTTCAGGCATCTTGAAATGTGCAAACAGCCATTGCTCCAGAGCCAGTGAAAGCAAACAGCTCAGCACCTGCTGCTTGCAGACTGCACTGAGATGTTGAGGAAGACCCTTAAAATTAAGTTTTCGTGTGTGTAGGATATTCAGCATTGATAGTGTGAGACAAGGAGGCTTTGTCTTTGGCCTCCAGTGTCAAGCAAGCAAGGAAGATGTAGGCACATGCTGCCAAAATCTGTACCTGCTCTGGAATAACCAGCTGGGAGGCTGAAGAGGTCACCTGACAGGTGCTATCTGTGATGGTTGTTGGTCCTACAGAGTTCTTCCACTGCTTTAACAATAACAGAGATATTTTCATAGCCAGACTGTGGTTATAGCAAGAGCCGTGGTCTGTATTGATGGTTTGATTACTGGCTTGTCCCTATGTGATGGGGCTGAGGGTATCTGCACCATTGTCCTGGCTCAGCAGGCTGTGAGTCAATATGAAGAGATGGCACTTGTTCAAAGCTTCTCTTTCTCATGTTGCTCTAGGAGCTGAC